>NC_136799.1:977990-1000558 GCF_951216825.1 Electrona antarctica | reverse complement strand
GACTGCATGGTGTTGTTTCCATACAGACTGCATGGTGTTGTTTCCATACAGACTGCATGGTGTTGTTTCCATACAGAACTGCATGGTGTTGTTTCCATACAGACCTGCATGGTGTTGTTTCCATACAGACTGCATGGTGTTGTTTCCATACAGACTGCCATGGTGTTGTTTCCATACAGACTGCATGGTGTTGTTTCCATACAGACTGCCATGGTGTTGTTTCCATACAGACTGCCATGGTGTTGTTTCCATGTGGACTGCATGGTGTTGTTTCCATACAGACTGCATGGTGTTGTTTCCATACAGACTGCATGGTGTTGTTTCCATACAGACTGCATGGTGTTGTTTCCATACAGACTGCATGTGTTGTTTCCATGACTGGACTGCATGGTGTTGTTTCCATACAGACTGCATGGTGTTGTTTCCATGCTGGACTGCATGGTGTTGTTTCCATACAGACTGCATGGTGTTGTTTTCCATACAGACTGCATGGTGTTGTTTCCATGTGGACTGCATGGTGTTGTTTCCATACAGACTGCATGGTGTTGTTTCCATACAGACTGCATGGTGTTGTTTCCATGTGACTGCATGGTGTTGTTTCCATACAGACTGCATGGTGTTGTTTCCATACAGACTGCATGGTGTTGTTTCCATACAGACTGCATGGTGTTGTTTCCATACAGACTGCATGGTGTTGTTTCCATACAGACTGCATGGTGTTGTTTCCATGTGGACTGCATGGTGTTGTTTCCATACAGACTGCATGGTGTTGTTTCCATACAGGACTGCATGGTGTTGTTTCCATACAGACTGCATGGGTGTTGTTTCCATACAGACTGCATGTGTGTTGTTTCCATACAGACTGCATGGTGTTGTTTCCATACAGGACTGCATGGTGTTGTTTCCATACAGACTGCATGGTGTTGTTTCCATAGCTGGACTGCATGGTGTTGTTTCCATACAGACTGCATGGTGTTGTTTCCATGTGGACTGCATGGTGTTGTTTCCATACAGACTGCATGGTGTTGTTTCCATACAGACTGCATGGTGTTGTTTCCATGTCGGACTGCATGGTGTTGTTTTCCATACAGACTGCATGGTGTTGTTTCCATACAGACTGCATGGTGTTGTTTCCATACAGACTGCATGGTGTTGTTTCCATGCTGGACTGCATGGTGTTGTTTCCATACAGACTGCATGGTGTTGTTTCCATACAGACTGCATGGTGTTGTTTCCATGCTGGACTGCATGGTGTTGTTTCCATACAGACTGCATGGTGTTGTTTCCATACAGACTGCATGGTGTTGTTTCCATGTGGACTGCATGGTGTTGTTTCCATACAGACTGCATGGTGTTGTTTCCATACAGACTGCATGGTGTTGTTTCCATAGCTGGACTGCATGGTGTTGTTTCCATGTGGACTGCATGGTGTTGTTTCCATACAGACTGCATGGTGTTGTTTCCATACAGACTGCATGGTGTTGTTTCCATACTGGACTGCATGGTGTTGTTTCCATACAGACTGCATGGTGTTGTTTCCATGTGGACTGCATGGTGTTGTTTCCATACAGACTGCATGGTGTTGTTTCCATACAGACTGCATGGTGTTGTTTCCATACAGGACTGCATGGTGTTGTTTCCATACAGGACTGCATGGTGTTGTTTCCATACAGACTGCATGGTGTTGTTTCCATACAGGACTGCATGGTGTTGTTTCCATACAGACTGCATGGTGTTGTTTCCATACAGACTGCATGGTGTTGTTTCCATACAGACTGCATGGTGTTGTTTCCATACAGACTGCATGGTGTTGTTTCCATACAGACTGCATGGTGTTGTTTCCATACAGACTGCATGGTGTTGTTTCCATACAGGACTGCATGGTGTTGTTTCCATACAGACTGCATGGTGTTGTTTCCATGTGGACTGCATGGTGTTGTTTCCATACAGACTGCATGGTGTTGTTTCCATGTGGACTGCATGGTGTTGTTTCCATACAGACTGCATGGTGTTGTTTCCATGCAGGACTGCATGGTGTTGTTTCCATACAGACTGCATGGTGTTGTTTCCATACAGACTGCATGGTGTTGTTTCCATACAGACTGCATGGTGTTGTTTCCATACAGACTGCATGGTGTTGTTTCCATACAGACTGCATGGTGTTGTTTCCATGTGGACTGAATGGTGTTGTTTCCATGTAGGACTGAATGGTGTTGTTTCCATGTGGACTGCATGGTGTTGTTTCCATACAGACTGCATGGTGTTGTTTCCATACAGACTGCATGGTGTTGTTTCCATGTGGACTGCATGGTGTTGTTTCCATACAGACTGCATGGTGTTGTTTCCATGTGGACTGAATGGTGTTGTTTCCATACAGACTGCATGGTGTTGTTTCCATACAGACTGCATGGTGTTGTTTCCATACAGACTGCATGGTGTTGTTTCCATACAGACTGCATGGTGTTGTTTCCATGTGGACTGCATGGTGTTGTTTCCATACAGACTGCATGGTGTTGTTTCCATACAGACTGCATGGTGTTGTTTCCATGTGGACTGAATGGTGTTGTTTCCATGTGGACTGAATGGTGTTGTTTCCATGTGGACTGCATGGTGTTGTTTCCATACAGACTGCATGGTGTTGTTTCCATACAGACTGCATGGTGTTGTTTCCATGTGGACTGAATGGTGTTGTTTCCATGTGGACTGAATGGTGTTGTTTCCATGTGGACTGCATGGTGTTGTTTCCATACAGACTGCATGGTGTTGTTTCCATGTGGACTGCATGGTGTTGTTTCCATACAGACTGCATGGTGTTGTTTCCATGTGGACTGCATGGTGTTGTTTCCATGTGGACTGCATGGTGTTGTTTCCATACAGACTGCATGGTGTTGTTTCCATACAGACTGCATGGTGTTGTTTCCATACAGACTGAATGGTGTTGTTTCCATACAGACTGCATGGTGTTGTTTCCATACAGACTGCATGGTGTTGTTTCCATACAGACTGCATGGTGTAGTTTCCATACAGACTGCATGGTGTTGTTTCCATACAGACTGCATGGTGTTGTTTCCATACAGACTGCATGGTGTTGTTTCCATACAGACTGCATGGTGTTGTTTCCATACAGACTGCATGGTGTTGTTTCCATACAGACTGCATGGTGTTGTTTCCATACAGACTGCATGGTGTTGTTTCCATACAGACTGCATGGTGTAGTTTCCATACAGACTGCATGGTGTTGTTTCCATACAGACTGCATGGTGTTGTTTCCATACAGACTGCATGGTGTAGTTTCCATACAGACTGCATGGTGTAGTTTCCATACAGGACTGCATGGTGTTGTTTCCATACAGACTGCATGGTGTTGTTTCCATACAGACTGCATGGTGTTGTTTCCATGTGGACTGCATGGTGTTGTTTCCATACAGACTGCATGGTGTTGTTTCCATACAGACTGCATGGTGTTGTTTCCATACAGACTGCATGGTGTTGTTTCCATACAGACTGCATGGTGTTGTTTCCATACAGACTGCATGGTGTTGTTTCCATACAGACTGCATGGTGTTGTTTCCATACAGACTGCATGGTGTTGTTTCCATACAGACTGCATGGTGTTGTTTCCATACAGACTGCATGGTGTTGTTTCCATACAGACTGCATGGTGTTGTTTCCATACAGACTGCATGGTGTTGTTTCCATACAGACTGCATGGTGTTGTTTCCATGTGGACTGCATGGTGTTGTTTCCATACAGACTGCATGGTGTAGTTTCCATGTGGACTGCATGGTGTTGTTTCCATACAGACTGCATGGTGTTGTTTCCATACAGACTGCATGGTGTTGTTTCCATACAGACTGCATGGTGTTGTTTCCATGTGGACTGCATGGTGTTGTTTCCATACAGACTGCATGGTGTTGTTTCCATACAGACTGCATGGTGTTGTTTCCATGTGGACTGCATGGTGTTGTTTCCATACAGACTGCATGGTGTTGTTTCCATACAGACTGCATGGTGTTGTTTCCATGTGGACTGCATGGTGTTGTTTCCATACAGACTGCATGGTGTTGTTTCCATACAGACTGCATGGTGTTGTTTCCATGTGGACTGCATGGTGTTGTTTCCATGTGGACTGCATGGTGTTGTTTCCATACAGACTGCATGGTGTTGTTTCCATACAGACTGCATGGTGTTGTTTCCATACAGACTGCATGGTGTTGTTTCCATGTGGACTGCATGGTGTTGTTTCCATACAGACTGCATGGTGTTGTTTCCATACAGACTGCATGGTGTTGTTTCCATGTGGACTGCATGGTGTTGTTTCCATACAGACTGCATGGTGTTGTTTCCATGTGGACTGCATGGTGTTGTTTCCATACAGACTGCATGGTGTTGTTTCCATGTGGACTGCATGGTGTTGTTTCCATACAGACTGCATGGTGTTGTTTCCATACAGACTGCATGGTGTTGTTTCCATGTGGACTGCATGGTGTTGTTTCCATACAGACTGCATGGTGTTGTTTCCATGTGGACTGCATGGTGTTGTTTCCATACAGACTGCATGGTGTTGTTTCCATACAGACTGCATGGTGTTGTTTCCATGTGGACTGCATGGTGTTGTTTCCATGTGGACTGCATGGTGTTGTTTCCATACAGACTGCATGGTGTTGTTTCCATACAGACTGCATGGTGTTGTTTCCATGTGGACTGCATGGTGTTGTTTCCATACAGACTGCATGGTGTTGTTTCCATACAGACTGCATGGTGTTGTTTCCATACAGACTGCATGGTGTTGTTTCCATGTGGACTGCATGGTGTTGTTTCCATACAGACTGCATGGTGTTGTTTCCATACAGACTGCATGGTGTTGTTTCCATGTGGACTGCATGGTGTTGTTTCCATACAGACTGCATGGTGTTGTTTCCATACAGACTGCATGGTGTTGTTTCCATGTGGACTGCATGGTGTTGTTTCCATACAGACTGCATGGTGTTGTTTCCATGTGGACTGCATGGTGTTGTTTCCATACAGACTGCATGGTGTTGTTTCCATGTGGACTGCATGGTGTTGTTTCCATACAGACTGCATGGTGTTGTTTCCATGTGGACTGCATGGTGTTGTTTCCATGTGGACTGCATGGTGTTGTTTCCATACAGACTGCATGGTGTTGTTTCCATACAGACTGCATGGTGTTGTTTCCATGTGGACTGCATGGTGTTGTTTCCATACAGACTGCATGGTGTTGTTTCCATACAGACTGCATGGTGTTGTTTCCATACAGACTGCATGGTGTTGTTTCCATACAGACTGCATGGTGTTGTTTCCATACAGACTGCATGGTGTTGTTTCCATACAGACTGCATGGTGTTGTTTCCATACAGACTGCATGGTGTAGTTTCCATACAGACTGCATGGTGTAGTTTCCATACAGACTGCATGGTGTTGTTTCCATACAGACTGCATGGTGTTGTTTCCATACAGACTGCATGGTGTTGTTTCCATACAGACTGCATGGTGTTGTTTCCATACAGACTGCATGGTGTTGTTTCCATACAGACTGCACTTAGACAGCACTTCTTAGACTTATATAGCATTTGAAACAGACTTATAGCATGTCATGTAGACAGCACAATAAGTGCATTGTATGTAGTCATAGCACTTCATAGTATATATGTACAGCATAGTATAGCACATATGTGTAGTTTATATGTATAGTGTCATTATATAGATATGTTCTAGTTATAGTTTATATGTATAGTGTCATTATATAGATATGTTCTAGTCACGGTCTTAGCTTACGCATGTTTCGCGATAAATGCATTTTGTTACATATGTGATGTATTCCCATGCTTTTTGTTCTTGCCTATTGTAAGTCGCTCTGGATTAAGAGCGTCTGCTAAATGCCTAAATTGTAAATGCCTAAATTGTGTTGTTTCCATGTGGACTGAATGGTGTTGTTTCCATGTGGACTGAATGGTGTTGTTTCCATGTGGACTGAATGGTGTTGTTTCCATACAGACTGCATGGTGTTGTTTCCATACAGACTGCATGGTGTTGTTTCCATACAGACTGCATGGTGTTGTTTCCATACAGACTGCATGGTGTTGTTTCCATGTGGACTGCATGGTGTTGTTTCCATACAGACTGCATGGTGTTGTTTCCATACAGACTGCATGGTGTTGTTTCCATACAGACTGCATGGTGTTGTTTCCATGTGGACTGAATGGTGTTGTTTCCATACAGACTGCATGGTGTTGTTTCCATGTGGACTGAATGGTGTTGTTTCCATACAGACTGCATGGTGTTGTTTCCATACAGACTGCATGGTGTTGTTTCCATACAGACTGCATGGTGTTGTTTCCATACAGACTGCATGGTGTTGTTTCCATACAGACTGCATGGTGTTGTTTCCATACAGACTGCATGGTGTTGTTTCCATACAGACTGCATGGTGTTGTTTCCATACAGACTGCATGGTGTTGTTTCCATACGGACTGCATGGTGTTGTTTCCATGTGGACTGCATGGTGTTGTTTCCATGTGGACTGCATGGTGTTGTTTCCATACAGACTGCATGGTGTTGTTTCCATACAGACTGCATGGTGTTGTTTCCATGTGGACTGCATGGTGTTGTTTCCATGTGGACTGCATGGTGTTGTTTCCATACAGACTGCATGGTGTTGTTTCCATGTGGACTGCATGGTGTTGTTTCCATACAGACTGCATGGTGTTGTTTCCATGTGGACTGCATGGTGTTGTTTCCATACAGACTGCATGGTGTTGTTTCCATACAGACTGCATGGTGTTGTTTCCATACAGACTGCATGGTGTTGTTTCCATACAGACTGCATGGTGTTGTTTCCATGTGGACTGCATGGTGTTGTTTCCATACAGACTGCATGGTGTTGTTTCCATGTGGACTGCATGGTGTTGTTTCCATACAGACTGCATGGTGTTGTTTCCATACAGACTGCATGGTGTTGTTTCCATACAGACTGCATGGTGTTGTTTCCATACAGACTGCATGGTGTTGTTTCCATACAGACTGCATGGTGTTGTTTCCATACAGACTGCATGGTGTTGTTTCCATACAGACTGCATGGTGTTGTTTCCATACAGACTGCATGGTGTTGTTTCCATGTGGACTGCATGGTGTTGTTTCCATACAGACTGCATGGTGTTGTTTCCATACAGACTGCATGGTGTTGTTTCCATACAGACTGCATGGTGTTGTTTCCATACAGACTGCATGGTGTTGTTTCCATACAGACTGCATGGTGTTGTTTCCATACAGACTGCATGGTGTTGTTTCCATACAGACTGCATGGTGTTGTTTCCATACAGACTGCATGGTGTTGTTTCCATACAGACTGCATGGTGTTGTTTCCATACAGACTGCATGGTGTTGTTTCCATGTGGACTGCATGGTGTTGTTTCCATGTGGACTGCATGGTGTTGTTTCCATACAGACTGCATGGTGTTGTTTCCATGTGGACTGCATGGTGTTGTTTCCATACAGACTGCATGGTGTTGTTTCCATGTGGACTGCATGGTGTTGTTTCCATACAGACTGCATGGTGTTGTTTCCATACAGACTGCATGGTGTTGTTTCCATGTGGACTGCATGGTGTTGTTTCCATACAGACTGCATGGTGTTGTTTCCATACAGACTGCATGGTGTTGTTTCCATACAGACTGCATGGTGTTGTTTCCATACAGACTGCATGGTGTTGTTTCCATACAGACTGCATGGTGTTGTTTCCATGTGGACTGCATGGTGTTGTTTCCATACAGACTGCATGGTGTTGTTTCCATACAGACTGCATGGTGTTGTTTCCATGTGGACTGCATGGTGTTGTTTCCATACAGACTGCATGGTGTTGTTTCCATGTGGACTGCATGGTGTTGTTTCCATGTGGACTGCATGGTGTTGTTTCCATGTGGACTGCATGGTGTTGTTTCCATACAGACTGCATGGTGTTGTTTCCATGTGGACTGCATGGTGTTGTTTCCATACAGACTGCATGGTGTTGTTTCCATGTGGACTGCATGGTGTTGTTTCCATACAGACTGCATGGTGTTGTTTCCATACAGACTGCATGGTGTTGTTTCCATACAGACTGCATGGTGTTGTTTCCATACAGACTGCATGGTGTTGTTTCCATGTGGACTGCATGGTGTTGTTTCCATGTGGACTGCATGGTGTTGTTTCCATACAGACTGCATGGTGTTGTTTCCATACAGACTGCATGGTGTTGTTTCCATGTGGACTGCATGGTGTTGTTTCCATACAGACTGCATGGTGTTGTTTCCATACAGACTGCATGGTGTTGTTTCCATACAGACTGCATGGTGTAGTTTCCATGTGGACTGCATGGTGTTGTTTCCATACAGACTGCATGGTGTTGTTTCCATACAGACTGCATGGTGTTGTTTCCATACAGACTGCATGGTGTTGTTTCCATACAGACTGCATGGTGTTGTTTCCATACAGACTGCATGGTGTTGTTTCCATACAGACTGCATGGTGTTGTTTCCATACAGACTGCATGGTGTTGTTTCCATGTGGACTGCATGGTGTTGTTTCCATACAGACTGCATGGTGTTGTTTCCATACAGACTGCATGGTGTTGTTTCCATGTGGACTGCATGGTGTTGTTTCCATACAGACTGCATGGTGTTGTTTCCATACAGACTGCATGGTGTTGTTTCCATGTGGACTGCATGGTGTTGTTTCCATACAGACTGCATGGTGTTGTTTCCATGTGGACTGCATGGTGTTGTTTCCATACAGACTGCATGGTGTTGTTTCCATACAGACTGCATGGTGTTGTTTCCATACAGACTGCATGGTGTTGTTTCCATACAGACTGCATGGTGTTGTTTCCATACAGACTGCATGGTGTTGTTTCCATACAGACTGCATGGTGTTGTTTCCATACAGACTGCATGGTGTTGTTTCCATACAGACTGCATGGTATTGTTTCCATGTGGACTGAATGGTGTTGTTTCCATGTGGACTGAATGGTGTTGTTTCCATACAGACTGCATGGTGTTGTTTCCATACAGACTGCATGGTGTTGTTTCCATACAGACTGCATGGTGTTGTTTCCATACAGACTGCATGGTGTAGTTTCCATACAGACTGCATGGTGTTGTTTCCATACAGACTGCATGGTGTTGTTTCCATACAGACTGCATGGTGTAGTTTCCATACAGACTGCATGGTGTTGTTTCCATGTGGACTGAATGGTGTTGTTTCCATACAGACTGCATGGTGTTGTTTCCATACAGACTGCATGGTGTTGTTTCCATACAGACTGCATGGTGTTGTTTCCATACAGACTGCATGGTGTTGTTTCCATACAGACTGCATGGTGTTGTTTCCATACAGACTGCATGGTGTTGTTTCCATACAGACTGCATGGTGTTGTTTCCATACAGACTGAATGGTGTTGTTTCCATACAGACTGCATGGTGTTGTTTCCATACAGACTGCATGGTGTTGTTTCCATACAGACTGCATGGTGTTGTTTCCATACAGACTGCATGGTGTAGTTTCCATACAGACTGCATGGTGTTGTTTCCATACAGACTGCATGGTGTTGTTTCCATACAGACTGCATGGTGTAGTTTCCATACAGACTGCATGGTGTAGTTTCCATGTGGACTGCATGGTGTTGTTTCCATACAGACTGCATGGTGTTGTTTCCATACAGACTGCATGGTGTTGTTTCCATGTGGACTGCATGGTGTTGTTTCCATGTGGACTGCATGGTGTTGTTTCCATACAGACTGCATGGTGTTGTTTCCATACAGACTGCATGGTGTTGTTTCCATGTGGACTGCATGGTGTTGTTTCCATACAGACTGCATGGTGTTGTTTCCATACAGACTGCATGGTGTTGTTTCCATGTGGACTGCATGGTGTTGTTTCCATACAGACTGCATGGTGTTGTTTCCATGTGGACTGCATGGTGTTGTTTCCATACAGACTGCATGGTGTTGTTTCCATACAGACTGCATGGTGTTGTTTCCATACAGACTGCATGGTGTTGTTTCCATGTGGACTGCATGGTGTTGTTTCCATACAGACTGCATGGTGTTGTTTCCATACAGACTGCATGGTGTTGTTTCCATACAGACTGCATGGTGTTGTTTCCATACAGACTGCATGGTGTTGTTTCCATACAGACTGCATGGTGTTGTTTCCATACAGACTGCATGGTGTTGTTTCCATACAGACTGCATGGTGTTGTTTCCATACAGACTGCATGGTGTTGTTTCCATACAGACTGCATGGTGTTGTTTCCATACAGACTGCATGGTGTTGTTTCCATGTGGACTGCATGGTGTTGTTTCCATACAGACTGCATGGTGTTGTTTCCATACAGACTGCATGGTGTTGTTTCCATACAGACTGCATGGTGTTGTTTCCATACAGACTGCATGGTGTTGTTTCCATACAGACTGCATGGTGTTGTTTCCATACAGACTGCATGGTGTTGTTTCCATACAGACTGCATGGTGTTGTTTCCATACAGACTGAATGGTGTTGTTTCCATACAGACTGCATGGTGTTGTTTCCATACAGACTGCATGGTGTTGTTTCCATACAGACTGCATGGTGTTGTTTCCATACAGACTGCATGGTGTAGTTTCCATACAGACTGCATGGTGTTGTTTCCATACAGACTGCATGGTGTTGTTTCCATACAGACTGCATGGTGTAGTTTCCATACAGACTGCATGGTGTAGTTTCCATGTGGACTGCATGGTGTTGTTTCCATACAGACTGCATGGTGTTGTTTCCATACAGACTGCATGGTGTTGTTTCCATGTGGACTGCATGGTGTTGTTTCCATACAGACTGCATGGTGTTGTTTCCATACAGACTGCATGGTGTTGTTTCCATACAGACTGCATGGTGTTGTTTCCATACAGACTGCATGGTGTTGTTTCCATACAGACTGCATGGTGTTGTTTCCATGTGGACTGCATGGTGTTGTTTCCATACAGACTGCATGGTGTTGTTTCCATGTGGACTGCATGGTGTTGTTTCCATACAGACTGCATGGTGTTGTTTCCATGTGGACTGCATGGTGTTGTTTCCATACAGACTGCATGGTGTTGTTTCCATACAGACTGCATGGTGTTGTTTCCATACAGACTGCATGGTGTTGTTTCCATACAGACTGCATGGTGTTGTTTCCATACAGACTGCATGGTGTTGTTTCCATGTGGACTGAATGGTGTTGTTTCCATGTGGACTGAATGGTGTTGTTTCCATGTGGACTGAATGGTGTTGTTTCCATACAGACTGCATGGTGTTGTTTCCATACAGACTGCATGGTGTTGTTTCCATGTGGACTGCATGGTGTTGTTTCCATACAGACTGCATGGTGTTGTTTCCATGTGGACTGAATGGTGTTGTTTCCATACAGACTGCATGGTGTTGTTTCCATACAGACTGCATGGTGTTGTTTCCATACAGACTGCATGGTGTTGTTTCCATACAGACTGCATGGTGTTGTTTCCATGTGGACTGCATGGTGTTGTTTCCATACAGACTGCATGGTGTTGTTTCCATACAGACTGCATGGTGTTGTTTCCATACAGACTGCATGGTGTTGTTTCCATACAGACTGCATGGTGTTGTTTCCATGTGGACTGAATGGTGTTGTTTCCATGTGGACTGAATGGTGTTGTTTCCATGTGGACTGCATGGTGTTGTTTCCATACAGACTGCATGGTGTTGTTTCCATGTGGACTGCATGGTGTTGTTTCCATACAGACTGCATGGTGTTGTTTCCATGTGGACTGCATGGTGTTGTTTCCATGTGGACTGCATGGTGTTGTTTCCATACAGACTGCATGGTGTTGTTTCCATACAGACTGCATGGTGTTGTTTCCATACAGACTGAATGGTGTTGTTTCCATACAGACTGCATGGTGTTGTTTCCATACAGACTGCATGGTGTTGTTTCCATACAGACTGCATGGTGTTGTTTCCATACAGACTGCATGGTGTAGTTTCCATACAGACTGCATGGTGTTGTTTCCATACAGACTGCATGGTGTTGTTTCCATACAGACTGCATGGTGTAGTTTCCATACAGACTGCATGGTGTAGTTTCCATGTGGACTGCATGGTGTTGTTTCCATACAGACTGCATGGTGTTGTTTCCATACAGACTGCATGGTGTTGTTTCCATGTGGACTGCATGGTGTTGTTTCCATACAGACTGCATGGTGTTGTTTCCATACAGACTGCATGGTGTTGTTTCCATGTGGACTGCATGGTGTTGTTTCCATACAGACTGCATGGTGTTGTTTCCATACAGACTGCATGGTGTTGTTTCCATGTGGACTGCATGGTGTTGTTTCCATACAGACTGCATGGTGTTGTTTCCATACAGACTGCATGGTGTTGTTTCCATGTGGACTGCATGGTGTTGTTTCCATACAGACTGCATGGTGTTGTTTCCATACAGACTGCATGGTGTTGTTTCCATGTGGACTGCATGGTGTTGTTTCCATGTGGACTGCATGGTGTTGTTTCCATACAGACTGCATGGTGTTGTTTCCATACAGACTGCATGGTGTTGTTTCCATACAGACTGCATGGTGTTGTTTCCATGTGGACTGCATGGTGTTGTTTCCATACAGACTGCATGGTGTTGTTTCCATACAGACTGCATGGTGTTGTTTCCATGTGGACTGCATGGTGTTGTTTCCATACAGACTGCATGGTGTTGTTTCCATGTGGACTGCATGGTGTTGTTTCCATACAGACTGCATGGTGTTGTTTCCATGTGGACTGCATGGTGTTGTTTCCATACAGACTGCATGGTGTTGTTTCCATACAGACTGCATGGTGTTGTTTCCATGTGGACTGCATGGTGTTGTTTCCATACAGACTGCATGGTGTTGTTTCCATGTGGACTGCATGGTGTTGTTTCCATACAGACTGCATGGTGTTGTTTCCATACAGACTGCATGGTGTTGTTTCCATACAGACTGCATGGTGTTGTTTCCATACAGACTGCATGGTGTTGTTTCCATGTGGACTGCATGGTGTTGTTTCCATACAGACTGCATGGTGTTGTTTCCATGTGGACTGAATGGTGTTGTTTCCATACAGACTGCATGGTGTTGTTTCCATGTGGACTGCATGGTGTTGTTTCCATACAGACTGCATGGTGTTGTTTCCATACAGACTGCATGGTGTTGTTTCCATGTGGACTGCATGGTGTTGTTTCCATACAGACTGCATGGTGTTGTTTCCATGTGGACTGCATGGTGTTGTTTCCATGTGGACTGCATGGTGTTGTTTCCATACAGACTGCATGGTGTTGTTTCCATACAGACTGCATGGTGTTGTTTCCATGTGGACTGCATGGTGTTGTTTCCATACAGACTGCATGGTGTTGTTTCCATACAGACTGCATGGTGTTGTTTCCATACAGACTGCATGGTGTTGTTTCCATACAGACTGCATGGTGTTGTTTCCATACAGACTGCATGGTGTTGTTTCCATACAGACTGCATGGTGTTGTTTCCATACAGACTGCACTTAGACAGCACTTCTTAGACTTATATAGCATTTGAAACAGACTTATAGCATGTCATGTAGACAGCACAATAAGTGCATTGTATGTAGTCATAGCACTTCATAGTATATATGTACAGCATAGTATAGCACATATGTGTAGTTTATATGTATAGTGTCATTATATAGATATGTTCTAGTTATAGTTTATATGTATAGTGTCATTATATAGATATGTTCTAGTCACGGTCTTAGCTTACGCATGTTTCGCGATAAATGCATTTTGTTACATATGTGATGTATTCCCATGCTTTTTGTTCTTGCCTATTGTAAGTCGCTCTGGATTAAGAGCGTCTGCTAAATGCCTAAATTGTAAATGCCTAAATTGTGTTGTTTCCATGTGGACTGAATGGTGTTGTTTCCATGTGGACTGAATGGTGTTGTTTCCATGTGGACTGAATGGTGTTGTTTCCATACAGACTGCATGGTGTTGTTTCCATACAGACTGCATGGTGTTGTTTCCATACAGACTGCATGGTGTTGTTTCCATACAGACTGCATGGTGTTGTTTCCATGTGGACTGCATGGTGTTGTTTCCATACAGACTGCATGGTGTTGTTTCCATACAGACTGCATGGTGTTGTTTCCATACAGACTGCATGGTGTTGTTTCCATGTGGACTGAATGGTGTTGTTTCCATACAGACTGCATGGTGTTGTTTCCATGTGGACTGAATGGTGTTGTTTCCATACAGACTGCATGGTGTTGTTTCCATACAGACTGCATGGTGTTGTTTCCATACAGACTGCATGGTGTTGTTTCCATACAGACTGCATGGTGTTGTTTCCATACAGACTGCATGGTGTTGTTTCCATACAGACTGCATGGTGTTGTTTCCATACAGACTGCATGGTGTTGTTTCCATACAGACTGCATGGTGTTGTTTCCATACAGACTGCATGGTGTTGTTTCCATGTGGACTGCATGGTGTTGTTTCCATGTGGACTGCATGGTGTTGTTTCCATACAGACTGCATGGTGTTGTTTCCATACAGACTGCATGGTGTTGTTTCCATACAGACTGCATGGTGTTGTTTCCATGTGGACTGCATGGTGTTGTTTCCATGTGGACTGCATGGTGTTGTTTCCATGTGGACTGCATGGTGTTGTTTCCATGTGGACTGCATGGTGTTGTTTCCATGTGGACTGCATGGTGTTGTTTCCATGTGGACTGCATGGTGTTGTTTCCATGTGGACTGCATGGTGTTGTTTCCATACAGACTGCATGGTGTTGTTTCCATGTGGACTGCATGGTGTTGTTTCCATACAGACTGCATGGTGTTGTTTCCATGTGGACTGCATGGTGTTGTTTCCATACAGACTGCATGGTGTTGTTTCCATACAGACTGCATGGTGTTGTTTCCATACAGACTGCATGGTGTTGTTTCCATACAGACTGCATGGTGTTGTTTCCATGTGGACTGCATGGTGTTGTTTCCATACAGACTGCATGGTGTTGTTTCCATGTGGACTGCATGGTGTTGTTTCCATACAGACTGCATGGTGTTGTTTCCATACAGACTGCATGGTGTTGTTTCCATACAGACTGCATGGTGTTGTTTCCATACAGACTGCATGGTGTTGTTTCCATACAGACTGCATGGTGTTGTTTCCATACAGACTGCATGGTGTTGTTTCCATACAGACTGCATGGTGTTGTTTCCATACAGACTGCATGGTGTTGTTTCCATGTGGACTGCATGGTGTTGTTTCCATACAGACTGCATGGTGTTGTTTCCATACAGACTGCATGGTGTTGTTTCCATACAGACTGCATGGTGTTGTTTCCATACAGACTGCATGGTGTTGTTTCCATACAGACTGCATGGTGTTGTTTCCATACAGACTGCATGGTGTTGTTTCCATACAGACTGCATGGTGTTGTTTCCATACAGACTGCATGGTGTAGTTTCCATGTGGACTGCATGGTGTTGTTTCCATGTGGACTGCATGGTGTTGTTTCCATACAGACTGCATGGTGTTGTTTCCATGTGGACTGCATGGTGTTGTTTCCATGTGGACTGCATGGTGTTGTTTCCATACAGACTGCATGGTGTTGTTTCCATACAGACTGCATGGTGTTGTTTCCATACAGACTGCATGGTGTTGTTTCCATGTGGACTGCATGGTGTTGTTTCCATGTGGACTGCATGGTGTTGTTTCCATACAGACTGCATGGTGTTGTTTCCATGTGGACTGCATGGTGTTGTTTCCATACAGACTGCATGGTGTTGTTTCCATGTGGACTGCATGGTGTTGTTTCCATACAGACTGCATGGTGTTGTTTCCATACAGACTGCATGGTGTTGTTTCCATACAGACTGCATGGTGTTGTTTCCATGTGGACTGCATGGTGTTGTTTCCATACAGACTGCATGGTGTTGTTTCCATACAGACTGCATGGTGTTGTTTCCATACAGACTGCATGGTGTTGTTTCCATACAGACTGCATGGTGTTGTTTCCATACAGACTGCATGGTGTTGTTTCCATGTGGACTGCATGGTGTTGTTTCCATACAGACTGCATGGTGTTGTTTCCATACAGACTGCATGGTGTTGTTTCCATGTGGACTGCATGGTGTTGTTTCCATACAGACTGCATGGTGTTGTTTCCATGTGGACTGCATGGTGTTGTTTCCATGTGGACTGCATGGTGTTGTTTCCATGTGGACTGCATGGTGTTGTTTCCATACAGACTGCATGGTGTTGTTTCCATGTGGACTGCATGGTGTTGTTTCCATACAGACTGCATGGTGTTGTTTCCATGTGGACTGCATGGTGTTGTTTCCATACAGACTGCATGGTCTGTATGGAAACAACACCATGCAGTCTGTATGGAAACAACACCATGCAGTCCACATGGAAACAACACCATGCAGTCTGTATGGAAACAACACCATGCAGTCTGTATGGAAACAACACCATGCAGTCTGTATGGAAACAACACCATGCAGTCTGTATGGAAACAACACCATGCAGTCTGTATGGAAACAACACCATGCAGTCTGTATGTGTTGTTTCCATGTGGACTGCATGGTGTTGTTTCCATACAGACTGCATGGTGTTGTTTCCATGTGGACTGCATGGTGTTGTTTCCATACAGACTGCATGGTGTTGTTTCCATACAGACTGCATGGTGTTGTTTCCATACAGACTGCATGGTGTTGTTTCCATACAGACTGCATGGTGTTGTTTCCATACAGACTGCATGGTGTTGTTTCCATACAGACTGCATGGTGTTGTTTCCATACAGACTGCATGGTGTTGTTTCCATACAGACTGCATGGTGTTGTTTCCATGTGGACTGCATGGTGTTGTTTCCATACAGACTGCATGGTGTTGTTTCCATACAGACTGCATGGTGTTGTTTCCATACAGACTGCATGGTGTTGTTTCCATACAGACTGCATGGTGTTGTTTCCATACAGACTGCATGGTGTTGTTTCCATACAGACTGCATGGTGTTGTTTCCATACAGACTGCATGGTGTTGTTTCCATACAGACTGCATGGTGTAGTTTCCATGTGGACTGCATGGTGTTGTTTCCATGTGGACTGCATGGTGTTGTTTCCATACAGACTGCATGGTGTTGTTTCCATGTGGACTGCATGGTGTTGTTTCCATGTGGACTGCATGGTGTTGTTTCCATACAGACTGCATGGTGTTGTTTCCATACAGACTGCATGGTGTTGTTTCCATACAGACTGCATGGTGTTGTTTCCATGTGGACTGCATGGTGTTGTTTCCATGTGGACTGCATGGTGTTGTTTCCATACAGACTGCATGGTGTTGTTTCCATGTGGACTGCATGGTGTTGTTTCCATACAGACTGCATGGTGTTGTTTCCATGTGGACTGCATGGTGTTGTTTCCATACAGACTGCATGGTGTTGTTTCCATACAGACTGCATGGTGTTGTTTCCATGTGGACTGCATGGTGTTGTTTCCATACAGACTGCATGGTGTTGTTTCCATACAGACTGCATGGTGTTGTTTCCATACAGACTGCATGGTGTTGTTTCCATACAGACTGCATGGTGTTGTTTCCATACAGACTGCATGGTGTTGTTTCCATGTGGACTGCATGGTGTTGTTTCCATACAGACTGCATGGTGTTGTTTCCATACAGACTGCATGGTGTTGTTTCCATGTGGACTGCATGGTGTTGTTTCCATACAGACTGCATGGTGTTGTTTCCATGTGGACTGCATGGTGTTGTTTCCATGTGGACTGCATGGTGTTGTTTCCATGTGGACTGCATGGTGTTGTTTCCATACAGACTGCATGGTGTTGTTTCCATGTGGACTGCATGGTGTTGTTTCCATACAGACTGCATGGTGTTGTTTCCATGTGGACTGCATGGTGTTGTTTCCATACAGACTGCATGGTGTTGTTTCCATACAGACTGCATGGTGTTGTTTCCATACAGACTGCATGGTGTTGTTTCCATACAGACTGCATGGTGTTGTTTCCATGTGGACTGCATGGTGTTGTTTCCATGTGGACTGCATGGTGTTGTTTCCATACAGACTGCATGGTGTTGTTTCCATACAGACTGCATGGTGTTGTTTCCATACAGACTGCATGGTGTTGTTTCCATACAGACTGCATGGTGTTGTTTCCATGTGGACTGCATGGTGTTGTTTCCATACAGACTGCATGGTGTTGTTTCCATACAGACTGCATGGTGTTGTTTCCATACAGACTGCATGGTGTAGTTTCCATGTGGACTGCATGGTGTTGTTTCCATACAGACTGCATGGTGTTGTTTCCATACAGACTGCATGGTGTTGTTTCCATACAGACTGCATGGTGTTGTTTCCATACAGACTGCATGGTGTTGTTTCCATACAGACTGCATGGTGTTGTTTCCATACAGACTGCATGGTGTTGTTTCCATACAGACTGCATGGTGTTGTTTCCATGTGGACTGCATGGTGTTGTTTCCATACAGACTGCATGGTGTTGTTTCCATACAGACTGCATGGTGTTGTTTCCATGTGGACTGCATGGTGTTGTTTCCATACAGACTGCATGGTGTTGTTTCCATACAGACTGCATGGTGTTGTTTCCATGTGGACTGCATGGTGTTGTTTCCATACAGACTGCATGGTGTTGTTTCCATACAGACTGCATGGTGTTGTTTCCATGTGGACTGCATGGTGTTGTTTCCATACAGACTGCATGGTGTTGTTTCCATACAGACTGCATGGTGTTGTTTCCATACAGACTGCATGGTGTTGTTTCCATACAGACTGCATGGTGTTGTTTCCATACAGACTGCATGGTGTTGTTTCCATACAGACTGCATGGTGTTGTTTCCATACAGACTGCATGGTGTTGTTTCCATACAGACTGCATGGTGTTGTTTCCATACAGACTGCATGGTGTTGTTTCCATACAGACTGCATGGTGTTGTTTCCATACAGACTGCATGGTATTGTTTCCATGTGGACTGAATGGTGTTGTTTCCATGTGGACTGAATGGTGTTGTTTCCATACAGACTGCATGGTGTTGTTTCCATACAGACTGCATGGTGTTGTTTCCATACAGACTGCATGGTGTTGTTTCCATACAGACTGCATGGTGTAGTTTCCATACAGACTGCATGGTGTTGTTTCCATACAGACTGCATGGTGTTGTTTCCATACAGACTGCATGGTGTAGTTTCCATACAGACTGCATGGTGTTGTTTCCATGTGGACTGAATGGTGTTGTTTCCATACAGACTGCATGGTGTTGTTTCCATACAGACTGCATGGTGTTGTTTCCATACAGACTGCATGGTGTTGTTTCCATACAGACTGCATGGTGTTGTTTCCATACAGACTGCATGGTGTTGTTTCCATACAGACTGCATGGTGTTGTTTCCATACAGACTGCATGGTGTTGTTTCCATACAGACTGCATGGTGTTGTTTCCATACAGACTGCATGGTGTTGTTTTCATACAGACTGCATGGTGTAGTTTCCATACAGACTGCATGGTGTAGTTTCCATGTGGACTGCATGGTGTTGTTTCCATACAGACTGCATGGTGTTGTTTCCATACAGACTGCATGGTGTTGTTTCCATACAGACTGCATGGTGTTGTTTCCATGTGGACTGCATGGTGTTGTTTCCATACAGACTGCATGGTGTTGTTTCCATACAGACTGCATGGTGTTGTTTCCATACAGACTGCATGGTGTAGTTTCCATGTGGACTGCATGGTGTTGTTTCCATACAGACTGCATGGTGTTGTTTCCATACAGACTGCATGGTGTTGTTTCCATACAGACTGCATGGTGTTGTTTCCATACAGACTGCATGGTGTTGTTTCCATACAGACTGCATGGTGTTGTTTCCATACAGACTGCATGGTGTTGTTTCCATACAGACTGCATGGTGTTGTTTCCATGTGGACTGCATGGTGTTGTTTCCATACAGACTGCATGGTGTTGTTTCCATACAGACTGCATGGTGTTGTTTCCATGTGGACTGCATGGTGTTGTTTCCATACAGACTGCATGGTGTTGTTTCCATACAGACTGCATGGTGTTGTTTCCATGTGGACTGCATGGTGTTGTTTCCATACAGACTGCATGGTGTTGTTTCCATACAGACTGCATGGTGTTGTTTCCATGTGGACTGCATGGTGTTGTTTCCATACAGACTGCATGGTGTTGTTTCCATACAGACTGCATGGTGTTGTTTCCATACAGACTGCATGGTGTTGTTTCCATACAGACTGCATGGTGTTGTTTCCATACAGACTGCATGGTGTTGTTTCCATACAGACTGCATGGTGTTGTTTCCATACAGACTGCATGGTGTTGTTTCCATACAGACTGCATGGTGTTGTTTCCATACAGACTGCATGGTGTTGTTTCCATACAGACTGCATGGTGTTGTTTCCATACAGACTGCATGGTATTGTTTCCATGTGGACTGAATGGTGTTGTTTCCATGTGGACTGAATGGTGTTGTTTCCATACAGACTGCATGGTGTTGTTTCCATACAGACTGCATGGTGTTGTTTCCATACAGACTGCATGGTGTTGTTTCCATACAGACTGCATGGTGTAGTTTCCATACAGACTGCATGGTGTTGTTTCCATACAGACTGCATGGTGTTGTTTCCATACAGACTGCATGGTGTAGTTTCCATACAGACTGCATGGTGTTGTTTCCATGTGGACTGAATGGTGTTGTTTCCATACAGACTGCATGGTGTTGTTTCCATACAGACTGCATGGTGTTGTTTCCATACAGACTGCATGGTGTTGTTTCCATACAGACTGCATGGTGTTGTTTCCATACAGACTGCATGGTGTTGTTTCCATACAGACTGCATGGTGTTGTTTCCATACAGACTGCATGGTGTAGTTTCCATACAGACTGCATGGTGTTGTTTTCATACAGACTGCATGGTGTAGTTTCCATACAGACTGCATGGTGTAGTTTCCATGTGGACTGCATGGTGTTGTTTCCATACAGACTGCATGGTGTTGTTTCCATACAGACTGCATGGTGTTGTTTCCATACAGACTGCATGGTGTTGTTTCCATACAGACTGCATGGTGTTGTTTCCATACAGACTGCATGGTGTTGTTTCCATACAGACTGCATGGTGTTGTTTCCATACAGACTGCATGGTGTTGTTTCCATACAGACTGCATGGTGTTGTTTCCATACAGACTGCATGGTGTTGTTTCCATACAGACTGCATGGTATTGTTTCCATGTGGACTGAATGGTGTTGTTTCCATGTGGACTGAATGGTGTTGTTTCCATACAGACTGCATGGTGTTGTTTCCATACAGACTGCATGGTGTTGTTTCCATACAGACTGCATGGTGTTGTTTCCATACAGACTGCATGGTGTAGTTTCCATACAGACTGCATGGTGTTGTTTCCATACAGACTGCATGGTGTTGTTTCCATACAGACTGCATGGTGTAGTTTCCATACAGACTGCATGGTGTTGTTTCCATGTGGACTGAATGGTGTTGTTTCCATACAGACTGCATGGTGTTGTTTCCATACAGACTGCATGGTGTTGTTTCCATACAGACTGCATGGTGTTGTTTCCATACAGACTGCATGGTGTTGTTTCCATACAGACTGCATGGTGTTGTTTCCATACAGACTGCATGGTGTTGTTTCCATACAGACTGCATGGTGTAGTTTCCATACAGACTGCATGGTGTTGTTTTCATACAGACTGCATGGTGTAGTTTCCATACAGACTGCATGGTGTTGTTTCCATACAGACTGCATGGTGTTGTTTCCATACAGACTGCATGGTGTAGTTTCCATGTGGACTGCATGGTGTTGTTTCCATACAGACTGCATGGTGTTGTTTCCATACAGACTGCATGGTGTTGTTTCCATACAGACTGCATGGTGTTGTTTCCATGTGGACTGCATGGTGTTGTTTCCATACAGACTGCATGGTGTTGTTTCCATACAGACTGCATGGTGTTGTTTCCATGTGGACTGCATGGTGTTGTTTCCATGTGGACTGCATGGTGTTGTTTCCATACAGACTGCATGGTGTTGTTTCCATACAGACTGCATGGTGTTGTTTCCATGTGGACTGCATGGTGTTGTTTCCATACAGACTGCATGGTGTTGTTTCCATACAGACTGCATGGTGTTGTTTCCATGTGGACTGCATGGTGTTGTTTCCATACAGACTGCATGGTGTTGTTTCCATACAGACTGCATGGTGTTGTTTCCATACAGACTGCATGGTGTTGTTTCCATACAGACTGCATGGTGTTGTTTCCATACAGACTGCATGGTGTTGTTTCCATACAGACTGCATGGTGTTGTTTCCATACAGACTGCATGGTGTTGTTTCCATACAGACTGCATGGTGTTGTTTCCATACAGACTGCATGGTGTTGTTTCCATACAGACTGCATGGTGTTGTTTCCATGTGGACTGCATGGTGTTGTTTCCATACAGACTGCATG
>NC_136799.1:840490-970490 GCF_951216825.1 Electrona antarctica | reverse complement strand
CTCTCTCCACATGCCTTCGGCCTGGTGGAGACAACTAAACATACTCTCTCCACATGCCTTCAGCCTGGTGGAGACAACAAAACATACTCTCTCCCCATGCCTTCTGCCTGGTGGAGACAACTAAACATACTCTCTCCCCATGCCTTCTGCCTGGTGGAGACAACTAAACATACTCTCTCCCCATGCCTTCTGCCTGGTGGAGACAACTAAACATACTCTCTCCCCATGCCTTCTGCCTGGTGGAGACAACTAAACATACTCTCTCCCCATGCCTTCTGCCTGGTGGAGACAACTAAACATACTCTCTCCCCATGCCTTCTGCCTGGTGGAGACAACTAAACATACTCTCTCCCCATGCCTTCTGCCTGGTGGAGACAACTAAACATACTCTCTCCCCATGCCTTCTGCCTGGTGGAGACAACTAAACATACTCTCTCCCCATGCCTTCTGCCTGGTGTAATATTAGAGAAAATATATCGTAAATTAATACTGAAACCAGATTTAATCATTAAGGAAGGTTTATGCGTGTACTATGTAAACTCTTAATTTACATTTTCCCAGCCATTCAGTTGAAAATAATTGAAAATAATTTGGGGACACCCCAAAATAAATGTGGCGACCCCCCCCCCCCGAGGGGTCGCGACCCACGGGTTGAGAACCCCTGCCAAGGCTGCCATAGAGACGGAATCTGGTCTGTTGATCCGGTGTTCCGTTCATCATGGAACTGGTCTATTGATCATGTATTTTTGTAAGTTTGGGTCCCATGACAGAGACCAGACGTCAGGATGTATTTTATAGGCTAGTGATATTCACATCCTGTAGTAGTATACGCTTGACTAGGTTTTACTTCACTGTTTTGTTCCTTTTATTTTGTAGTATTGTTCCTGTTACCTGTGTTGTCTCGCCTCCCTGTGATTAGTCTGTTATCTCCACCTGTGTCCTGTTGCCCCTAGAGCCAATCCCTGTGCTGATTGACAGCTGTGTTCACCTGTGTCTGGTTGTCCCCGTGTCTATATAAGCCCAGTTCTTTGTGCTCTCTGCTTGTCACTTCTCTAATGTCCTGCTGGAGCTCTGTTCTTTTTTTTGCAAAGTTTTATTCTCCTATGTGGGGGGATAATTCCTTTTGCCGTTTCTCAGACATTTATTTATTTATATGATTTCATCTTTATTCAGCTTTTCTTTTTTTGCAAAGTTTTATTCTCCTATGTGGGGGGATAATTCCTTTGCCGTTTCTCAGACATTTATTTATATGATTTCATCTTTATTCAGCTTTTTTTTTTTTTGCAAAGTTTTATTGTTTTATGTGGGGGGATAATTCCTTTGCAGTTTCTTGCCGTGGCTCAGGCATATTTTTTTTAATTTATATGATTTCATCTTTATTCAGCATTCTTTTTTTTTTTTTTGCAAAGTTTTATTCTCTTATGTGGAGGGATAATTCCTTTGCACTTTCCTGCCATGGCTCAGACATATTTTTTTAATTTACATTATTTCATCTTTATTCAGCATTATTCTTTTTTGCGAAGTGTTCTTCTCCTATGTGGGGGGATAACTCCTTTGCAGTTTCCTGCCGTGGGCCGTGGCTCATATTTATTATTGCAACATCTCTTGCCTGGATGTGAGCAGACCGTACTGGTCATTAATCCCATGTTTAAAAACAGCCATGCTATTAAAATTAGTCTGGTTTGGGTCCAAACACCATTGTCTCAAAGCATGACACCACATGTTGGGTCTCGAGCTCAGTGTTGCCACAAAAACTAAACCAAACCACTTCAAGCCTTCAGTGCTTATACGAAACGTTGCTTGCACAAAGAAATTACCGTACCGTACTTAACTTTTCTTCAGTGACCGCATGTCTCTGCCAGTGAAGGTTTACACGAACCCTGACTCACAGCCAGGAAGCCATAATATCCCAGTGGCAAATATGCCTGCAGTTCTCTGCAAACGCCACCATGTGGCACTACTGTCCCGTCTAAGCAGCCTCATGTCTAAATTACATCGCCTCATTGAAGGAAAAAAGAAGGGAAGACTAATGTTATACCTCTTGTCAATTTCAACTAAATTCAAAGGAGCTTTATTTGGCATGAGAAAACATACCTGTCAAGCAATATGGTTGTAGGAGTCCACTCTACAAATTGGCCAATGGTTTCATTCCTTCTCCCTTCTCCCCAGAGTGGAGATCATAATAATAATACAACTTTCATGTATGTAGAACTTTTTTAAACAAAGTTACAAAGTGCTTTGAACAGTCAGACATCGATAACAGAATACATCACTGAAAAAACAGTAGAAAATGCAAAATAACAAACGCATAAGAATCAGGGAGATGCAAAGGCTATTCTATACAAATGGGTCTTCAGGAGGGTTTTAAAATGTGTTAAGACTCTGGGTTAGCCTCAGTTCCTCTGGTAGGCTATAACAGTAGCCTGGCTAATAAGCCAGACCGAATCGAGTCTGGCTTATTAGCCAGGCTACTATAACCACAAAAGCCCGATACCCCCCTTTAGTGACCAATTTAGCCTTATGGGTCACCTTCAGTAGACCCTGACCCGATCTTAACCCATTTAGGACTGAGGTCGATAAAAAAAGGCTTCTAAATCTTTAGAAGCCTTTTTTTCTGAAAAAGCCATGTTTCTATGTCAGTGGTGCTCAACCTTTTTCATGTCAAGGACCCCCCAGCATTATCTCTATTGGGCCACGGACCCCCATCTCAAAATATGTAGTTCCAGGGACCCCCCAGAAGCCAATATTTTAGTTAAAAATGTTCGCTCTGAAATATATATTTAAAGATTTGCGACACATTTTCACTACTTTTCAAAAAAATTGCAGACCTACAAGCTCGTAGTGCGCCGCGAGCTTGTAGATCTGCTATTTTTCAATAGCTAAAGCATAACCTAATGCTTAAAACACCAAAAGGGGTTCCCAACTTCCCGCCCAAAATGGGTGGTACATGGTGGCACATAATATTGTACCATGTTGCATAAGTAGCTATAGGCGCTAGACCATTAAGAGCTTTAAAAGTTAATAATACAATCTTAAAATCAATGCGAAAGGATTACTGGCAACCAATGAAGTGCAGCTAAAACCGGAGATCACCATTAGACTTTCATAGATTTGTCATCAGCAATGGTAGATGTAACCTATAGTCGTGTAACTAGGTCTACACTGCAGTAGGCTATGGTAGACCTAATCTAGTGTTTGCGAACGCAGTGAGCATTTACTATGAGACCCAGCAGATCATGTCTGTCTGTCTCTGTGTGTGTGTCTGTGTCTGTGTCACGCTGTAACACCACCCGCCCACCACCAGAGGGCGCAGCTGTATCACACACAAAAACACACACATGCACGCACGCACGCACGCACGCACACAAAACTTAAAAAAAACTTAACTTAAAAAAAAACTTAACTTAAAAAAAAAAGTACATTTTGTGCTGGATGCTGTTGGCAGATTTGATGCATCGTAACTCAACCGAAACAAAGCAATTATTCTGGAAACACAGGACTACAGATAATTAAAGCCTTCAGTACAAAACAGAACTTCATGAAGAAATTAGGGCTGTCAAAATAACGTTCATTAAAAAAAACAAGACAAGACAAACGAGAACAAACAGAACAGGGGGGGGGGGGGCGTGCGATCGCTAAATTATTAGATAGATTACCCACACTGAACATCATTTGCTGTTCATTTATTCAGAACGGGTAAGGACTAGTCTAAAAGATTATACGAGTGCAAAAATACATACAGATGAGAAGATAGGAAGTCCGCACACCGGTCTTGAGCTCCAAACTTTTAATGAATTATAATTTAACAGCTGATAAAAACTTAAAGCTGATAAAATAATTAAATGGGGGTACGGTAGACTAATGAAATGTCGAAATTAAACTGGTTAAGAATCAACATGTCCATCCATCTTCAACCGCTAATCCGTAGTCGGGTCATGCATTCTTGTAAACAAATATTCTCAAAAATTAAATTCAAACATTTACCTTTTTTATACTTTTGTTTTTATTTCTTTGAACACAGAACGGCAGTGACATTACGATGTCCATCCATCTTCAACCGCTAATCCGTAGTCGGGTCGCGGGGGCAACAGCTCCACCAGAGTGTTCCAGACTTCCCTCACCAGAGCAACATTAGTGACTTCCTCCTGCCCTATGTCAGCATAGGGTTATATAGGGGCCAGAAATACAATTCAGTCGTTAATTAAAGAAATAATGTGCTCTCCATGTAAAGAAATGTGAAGGTTTCCTACCCAATCCTCCAGAGATGCTGACTGGTGACAAAGATGAGGTTGCATTTAGAACATTGTTGTGTTTATACAACTTGTGGTTCTTCACACCTGCAGCATTACTGCAACGTTTATCACCATCGTCACATGCAAATGGTCTCTCCCCCATGAGGGGGCGCCGACGGTTCCTCCGTTCTTCCTGTATAATGGATGGAGCTAATCTACAAAAAACAAGCTACAATTAAGCTACAATGTTGGGGAATTGGTCTCTGTTAATTGGTCACGAAGGGATTAAGGGAGAGCTCTCGATTGGATGACGGTCTGGGGGTGATGGTTGTATTAGAGTTACAGTCTGGGGGTGATGGTTGTATTAGAGTTACAGTCTGGGGGTGATGGTTGTATTAGAGTTACAGTCTGGGGGTGATGGTTGTATTAGAGTTACAGTCTGGGGGTGATGGTTGTATTAGAGTTACAGTCTGGGGGTGATGGTTGTATTAGAGTTACAGTCTGGGGGTGATGGTTGTATTAGAGTTACAGTCTGGGGGTGATGGTTGTATTAGAGTTACAGTCTGGGGGTGATGGTTGTATTAGAGTTACAGTCTGGGGGTGATGGTTGTATTAGAGTTACAGTCTGGGGGTGATGGTTGTATTAGAGTTACAGTCTGGGGGTGATGGTTGTATTAGAGTTACAGTCTGGGGGTGATGGTTGTATTAGAGTTACAGTCTGGGGGTGATGGTTGTATTAGAGTTACAGTCTGGGGTGATGGTTGTATTAGAGTTACAGTCTGGGGGTGATGGTTGTATTAGAGTTACAGTCTGGGGGTGATGGTTGTATTAGAGTTACAGTCTGGGGGTGATGGTTGTATTAGAGTTACAGTCTGGGGGTGATGGTTGTATTAGAGTTACGGTCTGGGGGTGATGGTTGTATTAGAGTTACGGTCTGGGGGTGATGGTTGTATTAGAGTTACGGTCTGGGGGTGATGGTTGTATTAGAGTTACGGTCTGGGGGTGATGGTTGTATTAGAGTTACGGTCTGGGGGTGATGGTTGTATTAGAGTTACGGTCTGGGGGTGATGGTTGTATTAGAGTTACGGTCTGGGGGTGATGGTTGTATTAGAGTTACGGTCTGGGGGTGATGGTTGTATTAGAGTTACGGTCTGGGGGTGATGGTTGTATTAGAGTTACGGTCTGGGGGTGATGGTTGTATTAGAGTTACAGTCTGGGGGTGATGGTTGTATTAGAGTTACAGTCTGGGGGTGATGGTTGTATTAGCGATAAATGTGTTAGATTTAATTTTAGGGAGTCAAGGTTTAATTGGAGGGTGTTATAATCTAAAATGGCGGTGGGGGTATTTTCATATTAATTGCATACAAACTAATACAAGTCCTAAAGTTAATTTTTGGTGTGTGTGGAATTGTGTAAATAAAATAAGTAAACCATAGCAATCATTGAAATATTAATTACAGGCCCTTGTAAATAAGAATACAGTATGTAGGTAAATTACATGCATATGGGAACTTAATGAAGGTGGTATTTGTCATATCGGCTCTGTGTAATTTGTGATTATGATACCACGCCCCAAAAGGCAAACAGAAATACAATTGTAACGTTCCGATGTAAAATGCAAAAACAAAAAAATACAATATTAAATTAAATCACAATTATTTGTGTGACAAATTAATCATCAATTTATGTGTAATCGTGACAGCCTACCTTCTGGATCCACCATCCTTATCATCTCCTCGAGATTCAGGAACTGCAATAAGGGTCCATTTGGTTACCAACTCTCCATCATTTATCTGTGGACCACCTGGAACCCCCTCAATGACCACTGGTTCAGAACCACTGAATGAGAGGAATGATATATATACACATAGTATAAATTAATATATTGCCATATAAATTAATTGAACATGCAATTGGTGTTGATGCATCGTTCCAGTGGTGAAGATTATTTAATCTGCATGTTGTGTTTATCGATGCACCCCCACATCGGAGGCAAGGATTGGTGGCGATGAACCCTAGCCAATAGGTCCCACTTTTCTTGTCCGTCACCTGCTACAAAACACCAGCTTCTGTAGCAAAAAGTGTGTCTGTCTATTTGGAACAGATGTTTGTTTGACTACCATACGTGTTTTATCGAGTAAGCTATGACTTTTACTTCGATAGATATAGGCTATTGGTGTATAAAAGGTTTAATAGTGTTAAAGATATTGATGTAAAATAAATCAAACATCAGCATTTACCTCCTGTGGGGTTGTGCGTTTCATGTTGCATGTATGGGTTCAAAGTAAAACCAACAATGCAGACTGAAATTCAATCAAGACTGATCAGACTGATCATCTGCAGTCTCTGCACGCACAGATGTGAAACAGATGTTGGTTTGACTATCATGATGTCTGCCTAGCTGTGCCTAAAAACAAAGGAACAATAATGGTCACCGTCAAACCACAATGATATGCCTGTAGAAACACATAGTAGGAAACAGTGGTGGAAAAAGTACTCAATTGTTTTACTTAAATAAAAGTACCAATACTGCAAATTAGAACTACTTCGTTAAAAGTACGAAATTGAAAATGTACATAAAGTACTAAAAGTAAAAGTAGGCTACTCATTGTGCAGAATGTGCCATTTCACAAGTTCAAAATGTGCACAAAATCTATTGAAAATAGCAGATCTACAAGCTCACAATGCGTCGCAACGCGACGCATTGTGAGCTTGTAGATCTGCTATTTTCAAATTGCCAAAATGTATAGGGTTGAAGTGGTTAATGTATATTTTCTAATCAAAATTTAAATCTCCAAAGTAACTAGTAACTAAAGTTTTAAAATAATTGTAGTGGAGTAAAAGTAAACATTTTGGCTCTGAGATGTAGTGGTAGTAGAAGTAAAAGTAGTGGAAATTGGAAATACTCAAGTAAAGTACAAATACCTCAAAATTGTAGCCTACTTATCTACAGTACTTAAGTAAAAGTACTTAGTTACCTTCCACCACTGGTAGGAAAAGAATGTGGTTAACGTAACCAGCCAAAGGGTGCGCTCACACCTTTAATGCAATTCTCGTGCTCGTTGGATGCTTGTGTTGTGTCATGGCCGCCCAATGTATTTCCAATGGAGGTCACATGGTTTGACACAACATTGTGTTGTGTGAGGGGGAGGGGTGTTTCGACTGCGCCCCTCCCCCTCACACAACACAATGTTGTGTCAAACCATGTGACCTCCATTGGAAATACATTGGGCGGCCATGACACTACACAACATGCATCCAACGAGCACGAGAATTGCATTAAAGGTGTGAGCTCAGCCAAAGGGTGCGCTCACACGGTTAATGCAATGCTCTATGCTCGTTGGGTAGTGTCATGGCCGCCCCAATGCATTTCCAATGGGAGTCACATGGTTTGACACAACATTGTGTTGTGTGAGGGGGAGGGGCGCAGTCGAAACACAGCTGAAAGCCATACAACAGACCATGTGACCTCCATTGGAAATGCATTGGGGCGGCCATGACACTCACAACAGCAATACAGTGTTGCGACCGTGTGAGTGAGGCCTAACCACCGACGCTATCAACAATACCACCCATGCAGCAGCGATACAGTACATGGACCCAAAAGTGTCAACAAAACAAAGTATTTCCTTGCTTATGCTTTACGGTAATGAAAGTATTTCAAGTTGGCCTGAAGAGCAAACTGAGTGTTGATCAAGGAATTAGCTTTAGTGTGCGTTGATCAAATGGAATCAATTTCCCGGGTACAGTGCAACGTTTTTAATTCAGCGAAAGGAAAGCTTATAAATCAGCCATTACTATTTTGTATATATATTTTTGGAAATAAATTATTATTAAAATGTTAAATTTGTATATTTAAGTTATTTTGTCATATCTGCTCTCGTGTGTAATTTGTGATTATTATGATACGACGCCTAAAAGGCAAAACAGATATACAATTGTAACGTTCCGATGTAAAATGCAAAAAAATATTTGTGTGACAATTTAATCATCAACTGATGTGTAATGTTGACAGCCCTACCTTCTGGATCCACCATCCTTATCATCTCCTCCAGATTCAGGGCCTTCAGGCCAGTTGTACTCCAGCCATCGTACTGCATTATTGCCTTAAAGGCGCAGGTGGGGAGCACTCCATCCATTGGAGCACTCCATCCATTGGAGTGTTGAAAACCATGAAAGCTTTATGGTACACTGTTGAAAGCAAACAAGACGGCGCACAAGCTGCAATTCCATTCCAGGCAGGTAACGGTCTCTCTCAGTCCAGCCATCATGGTAGCAAACTCATTGTTGTTGATGCTTGAGCGTCCCTCGCCGACGGCGCTGAAGGCTGTTAGGAACACTGTGGAAAGCAAACAAGTCGGCGCACAAGCAGTGCTGTAAGACACTACACTATGCGATTAATCTTTACACATAGATTGTATGCAGAGAACAGCTTTCGCACACCTGGTGCGTATAGGCAAGTGCACACCAATAATGAAATAGAAAAGTACGTTTCGGTCATTACTGACCTTCAGGCATATGGAGGTGTTGTTGGATTTGGAGTATATGTCGCTGTATCAGTCTGAAACTCTTGCCTCTCACTCATCTATGTTATCAGTCTCTGTACGTCTAATAGGTCAAACGACCTGAAGGTCTTGTGGCAGAGGTCACAATCGACCCCCTGAATGAACGGGGACGGCATGGGTGGTACGTCCTGCAATTCCATTCCAGGCAGGTAACGGTCTCTCAGTCCAGCCATCATGATAGCAAACTCATTGTTGTTGATGCTTGAGCGTCCCTCGCCGACGGCGCTGAAGGCTGTTAGGAACACTGTTGAAAGCAAAAAAGACAAGCGCACAAGCAGTGCTGTAAGACATTACACTAAGATTCGATACACCACCAAGATACCCATGTACCTGTCTAGATACTTCCTTAATGTTAACGAAGTCCACACCCACAACACCAGAGGGAGTGCAACGAACCATGTTCAACCCAGATTCGGCACAAACAAGGGACTAAATTATTTTCGCTCCTATGCCACCAAAATGTGGAACGCCCTACCAACAGTCATTAAGACATGCAAATCCCTTGACTCCTTCAAAACCGCTCTCAAAGGGCACCTACGGACGGCTGCAATTCGAAACTGGCCCCTGTAAAATCGGAATCCCTCAAACACGGACGCAAGGACAAAACAAGAGACGGTCGCGGCCACACAGCAAACTCAAGGTATGGCCACTGAGCCGACTTGGGGACCCAACGTAAGGACAACACAAGAGACGGTCACGGCCACACAGCCAACTCAAGGTACGGCCACTGAGCCGACTTGGGGACCCAACACAAGGACAACACAAGAGATGGTCACGGCCACACAGCCAACTCAAGGTACGGCCACGGAGCCGACTTGGGGACCCAACGCAGCTCCTCCAAGGAAAACAAACAAATGAACGGAGCTGAACGTGAATCCCCCCACCGCCCACCCCTTTTTTTCCCTCACTGTATGTTTCTTTTCCCTTTTTACCTCCTTTATGATGAATTCCTGTTCTGTCCTTTGTCTATTTGTACGTCTAAATGTTTTTGATGAATTGAACATTGTGGACCCTATTGGAAACAAGTGTAATGCTTAATTGGGTCGTCCACTCACAGTTAACAGCCTTTGTATTGAGTTTGTGCTTGAAATGTACTGTAATTCTGCAAACTGTTAATACATTTTTCAATCAATCAATCAAGCTACAATGCTTTACAATGAACTGGCAATTACCTACATCTGGGAGATCAGAGTAATGAAGCAATAATATTCTTTCTTTAGATCAATAAAAAGGATTCCAAGTCTCTTACCTACACAGCGCTGATTTGCTGCTGAAGTAATCCACCAGTTCTTTCAGTGCTACATTGGGTTGGTGCGGAAGTAATCCACCAGTTCTTTCAGTGGTACATTGGGTTGGTGCTGAAGTAATCCACCAGTTATTTCAGTGCTACATTGGGTTGGTGCTGAAGTAATCCACCAGTTCTTTCAGTGCTACATTGGGTTGGTGCGGAAGTAATCCACCAGTTCTTTCAGTGCTACATTGGGTTGGTGCTGAAGTAATCCACCAGTTCTTTCAGTGCTACATTGGGTTGGATCCCGCAGACTTTGATGAGTTGTTCGGGTGAGCTGTATGAAGAAGGGGGAAAAAAAAACTGGTCCTCCGCCGCTGAGGAAGAAGGCTTCCCTTTCGACGAAGATCCTGGCAACTCCTCTCCACTGCTTCCCTGCGCCATGCAGTGTTAAGCCTTGAGGAAAACAATAAAAACAGAATTACGAGCAGATTCTTTATCGTTTACACCCACAGCTTTGTTGTGGAAGACTACACTTATTTATTTATTTTAACACATCAAAAGTGTCAAGTCCTAGTTATCCCATTTTCCAGATCGATCCGAAATAAGTACTAGCTTGTCCCAAAAACACAATCTGTACATAACATTGTCAAGTACAGTAATTGCATTGTCAAAGTGTGTGTCAAGATGTACAAACACATCTTTGATCTGAATCTATTAGTCATATCAACTTACCCTTCACCACAAATGCTGGCATGAAATGGAAGGACAGCAGCTGGGAATGTTCTGACAGATTGGGCAAACCTGCTAAAAAAAAGTGGGGGAAAAAAAGAATGGCAATAGTAAATATAGTTCTATAGGATACTAAATGAGTACATTGTGTGTCCCATAACAAAACGTTACGTTTGGTGACACCCATTTATAACTTATCATCATATCATTATGAAGTTAAAGACAAGCTGCCTTACTTCCTAAGAGGAATAATGAATAAGTCATTGAGTCATCGACGTGACACACACTCGTTAAACCCACCCTTGCATGATGTCGTAGCACAGGGGTTCTCAACGTTTTTGGCCGGGGACCCCCGGAAATGCTTTGGCAATGTCTCGGGACCCCCGCCCCGCCCCCTCCCGACCCCCAATATAAATTGACTGCTACAATAACCTTAAACCATTTTGGGCGGGAACCCCTTTTGGTGTTTTAAGCATTGTTATAATTTAGCTATTGAAAAATAGCAGATCTACAAGCTCATAGCGCGCCACCGAGTGGCGCGCTACGAGCTTGTAGGTCTGCTATTTTTGAAAAATCGTGATTTTTTTATTTTTTTTTGAAAATAATTTGGGGACCCCCTAAAATAATTTGGCGACCCCCCCGAGGGGTCGCGACCCACGGGTTGAGAACCCCTGTCGTAGCAGATTGGCCATATTTCTGCAGCTGATGTGGCACTGATGGTAATTCCACCTTGTCTGTGGAAAGAACAAAATGTCTTGTTACAATAAACATGTCAATGTCGAATGAAGTAAGGTGCAGCCGAAACACTTGAGATTGTTCGGCTCTCGCTGCCGGTCAATGTTATGCGTTATTAGCCCATATACTCAGTCCCGAGGACTCCCAACGTTATGGAGTTCCCAAAATTGTGGATTTGGAAAATTCTGCCTAAAATAGAGCCCTATATGTCTATTGTCTAATGGTGGACGTGGACCACTGCACCACCTGTCACCACACTTACCTGCCATTGTGCTGATGATAGTCCGCTCTGAGCGAGACAGCCAGATTCAGTCCAAATACAGGGCTTTGTGTGGGACATTGAACTCCAAGGTCACTGCAGTGAAGGACGCAGGGCGTTGTGTGGGACATTGAACTCCAAGGTCACTGCAGTGAAGGACGCAGGGCGTTGTGTGGGACATTGAACTCCAGGGTCACTGCAGTGGAGGACGCAGGGCGTTGTGTGGGACATTGAACTCCAAGGTCACTGCAGTGAAGGACGCAGGGTGTTGTGTGGGACATTGAACTCCAGGGTCACTGCAGTGAAGGACTCAGGGCTTTGTGTGGGACATTGAACTCCAGGGTCACTGCAGTGAAGGACTCAGGGCTTTGTGTGGGACATTGAACTCCAGGGTCACTGCAGTGAAGGACTCAGGGCGTTGTGTGGGACATTGAACTCCAGGGTCACTGCAGTGGAGGACTCAGGGCGTTGTGTGGGACATTGAACTCCAGGGTCACTGCAGTGGAGGACTCAGGGCGTTGTGTGGGACATTGAACTCCAGGGTCACTGCAGTGAAGGACTCCTTCCTCCAACTCCTCCTCCTCCCCACCTACGGCTGTAGGAACGAACAGACCGCATGGCCTTGATTGTTTGTTGTTCCTTTGCCTTCTTCCCTTTCTCGTCTCTCTCTCCTTTATCGCCTTTATCTTCCCTCGCGTTGAGCCTCGTCACTATGAAAGGGGGACATGCGATTAATCTTTACACATGGATTGTATGTAGAGAACAGCTTTCGCACACCTGGTGCGTATAGGCACCAGGTGCACATCAATAATGAAATAGAAAAGTACGTTTCGTTCATTACTGACCTTCAGGCATATGGAGGTGTTGTTGGATTTGGAGTATATGTCGCTGTATCAGTCTACCTATGCAGCCAGAGTTGGATAATGAAAGGCAAACGGCGGAAGGTCCACGAAGTCATTGAAGCGGCTTGGCACGCGTTGTCTTCTCTGTTGGCGTAGCATAGTGGAGCTGACTCTGAGTCCCAACTAAATGAACTGAAGGCCTTTTATATGTGCTGTTGTACCTGGGTCTGACCACACCCCCTTGACAACTTCATTACCATCACCATGGTCAATGATGTGTGTAAATGCACTCCAAGAGTGCTAAAAAAAATAAAAAAATAATGGCTATAGTAAATATAGTTCTATAGGATACTAAATGAGTACATTGTGTCCCATAACAAAACGTTAAGTTTGGTGACACCCATTTATAACTTTAAATCATATCATTATGAAGTTAAAGACAAGCTGCCTTACTTCCTATGAGGGATAAGAGTCATTGACGTGACTCACCCTCGTTGAACCCACCCTTGCATGATGTCGTAGCAGATTGGCCAAATTTCTGCAGCTCCACCGTGTCTGTGCAATGAAAAAATGTCTTGTTACAATAAACATGTCAATGTCGAATTAAGTAAGGTGCGGCCGAAACACTTGAGATTGTTCGGCTCTCGCTGCCGGTCAATGTTATGCGTTATTAGCCAATATTCAGCCCCGAGGACTCGTTCCGGAGATCCCAAAATTGTGTATTTAGACATTTCTGCCTAAAATAGAGCCCTATATGTCTTATCTAATGGTGGACGTGGACCACTGCACCACCTGTCACCACACTTACCTGCCATTGTGCTGATGATAGTCAGCTCTCACTCAGTCCAAATACAGGGCTTTGTGTGGGACATTGAACTCAAAGGTCACTGCAGTGAAAGACTCAGGGCTTTGTGTGGGACATTGAACTCCAAGGTCTCTGCAGTGGAGGACTCAGGGCTTTGTGTGGGACATTGAACTCCAAGGTCACTGCAGTGAAGGACTCAGGGCTTTGTGTGGGACATTGAACTCCAAGGTCACTGCAGTGAAGGACTCAGGGCTTTGTGTGGGACATTGAACTCCAAGGTCACTGCAGTGAAGGACTCCTTCCTCAAACTCCTCCTCTCCCCACGAACAGAATGCATGGCCTTGATCGTTTGTTGCTCCCACTTTTCCCTTTTCCCTTCTTCCCCTTCTCCTCTCTCTCCTTGCGATCCTCTCTGGCGCTCAATTTCACCCTATACACCTCTCCCGCTTTCTCGTCTCTCTCCTTTATCGCCTTTATCTTCCCTCGCGTTGAACGGCCAGCCTTGGCCTCCTCACCTATATGAGGGGGGATATGTGATTAATCTTTACACATAGATCGTCTAACAACAGCGCTTTCATTAGTATCAATAACATTGCAATGATACATTTTTCAGCTGACAAAGTATAAAAAACATAGTATACATAATCATTAGATTCAAGAACAAGAGAGTAACTATCAGACAACATTAAAAGTGAGGGAGAGAAGGTGGGTTTTGAGAAGGGATTTAAAAGTCTCTAAGGATTGGGCAGTTCTAATGTGGGGGGGAAGGTTGTTCCATAGCCCTGGGGCCGCAACCGCAAAAGCACGGTCACCTCTTGTTTTACGGGTTAGGTCTGTTGGCATGGACAGTAGTGACTGGTCAGCAGACCTCAGAGCTCTAGAGTGGGTTGTGGCGATGTAGGAGTTCAGACATATATGGGGGAGCCAGGTCATTTAGGGATTTATAAGTAAATAAAAGGATCTTGAAATCGATCCTTTCTTTAATCGGGAGCCAATGGAGGGAGGTGAGGACTGGTGAGATGTGGTAAAATGTTTTGGTACCGGTGAGAAGGTTCTGGTACCGGTGAGAAGGCGGGCAGCAGCGTTCTGGTACCGGTGAGAAGGCGGGCAGCAGCGTTTTGAACTAGTTGGAGGCGTCTGAGTGCGGATTGGTCCATTCCATAATAAAGGGCGTTACAGTAGTCGAGTCGTGATGAGATGAAGGAGTGGATAACGGTTTCAAATTGATTGTGGGGGAGATAGGGTTCGAGTAGGCGGAGGTGGTAGAAGCTGGTTTGAACAACGGAGCTAATCTGTTTGTCGAACTTGAAATTGCAGTCAAATATGAAGCCAAGGTTTTTTGCGCTGGTGTGGATATTTGATGATAGGGGGCCCAGGGTATTGACAGGAAGGGTGGGGTTATGACCAAAAATGATGATCTCAGTTTTATTGTTGTTTAGATGTAGGAAGTTGGCATCCATCCAGGTTTTGATGTCACTGAGACGGTTGGTTAAGGGCTCAAATGAGTTATTGCTGTTGGGTGTGAGAGGCATGTACATTTGTACATCATCAGCGTAGCAGTGGAAGGATATATTGTGTTTGGAGAGGATGGGTCCGAGGGGGAGCATGTATAGCAGGAATAGTAGGGGGGCCAAAATAGATCCCCGGGGTACCCCACAGGTGAGAGGGGCTGCGGGTGATGAAAAGTCGCCCAACTGGACAGAGAAAGTCCTATCGGTCAGATATGATCTGAACCAGGTCAGGGCCGTGCCGGAGATGCCAACCTGGTTTTCCAGGCGTGAGAGAAGGATTCTGTGGTCGACCGTGTCGAAGGCCGCTGAGAGGTCCAACAAAACTAATATGGCAGGTCTACCTGAATCAACTGTTAAAATTAGGTAATTAAAAACTTTTAAAAGGGCCGTTTCAGTGCTGTGTCTGGGTTTAAAACCGGATTGAAATTTGTCATGAATGTCGTGGCTAATTAAAAAGGACTGAAGTTGCGTGTAGATTATTTTTTCCAAATCTTTGGAGGATTGATGGGTCTAGGTTTTTTTTTTTAAATAAGCGGGTGGACTACAGCATGTTAAAAGGGGGCGGGGACCTGTCCAGACATGAGGCACGTATTTAAGAGTGTGACCAGACTTGGACTTGGGACTTGGATGCTGTCTGTGGGGCAATTTGTGGGCCGGAGATGAGAGATGATGTCAGAGAGAGAGGAGAGAGATACCGGAGTGAAATGGTCGAGGGTAGCAGGGCAGGGTAGAGATGCAGGGGGTGGGGCAGTGAAGGTATGCAGTGACCTGAGATCTGAAATGTTTTCGATAAAAAATGCTTGAAAATTGTTGCAAAGGGTGAGAGATGGGGTGATAGGAGAGACATCGCGGGGATTTATAAGAGAGTTAAAAATGTTAAAGAGCACCTGGGGTTTGTGGCTGTTGTTAGAGACAGTAGCGGATATAAAGGCTGATTTTGCAGCCTTTACGGCTTTTTGATAAGTACATTAGCAGTCATTTGCTCTCAGGTATCTTGAGCGTGTCTTTACATGCAGATTCCAGAATCTGGCAGGCCACGAACCACAGGTGGACAAAAACGGTCAGCCCACCCAAGGACGGAGACGTTCCCAGTACAATAGGCAGGATGTCCAATGTCTCAGTGCGACAGGAAGAAAGATTCTGTTGCCTCACAGCTAGAAGGTCCTGGGTTCGATTCCCGCTGGGGGCGTGTTGCAGTGATTCCCAACAAGCTATCTGCTGGTAAAGTTGTTTTTTTTCCTCTTTGGGGACAGGCTCTGGGCTTCTCTCCTCTTGGGGCAGTGGGGACAGGCTCTGGGCTTCTCTCCTCTTGGGGCAGTGGGGACAGGCTCTGGGCTTCTCTCCTCTTGGGGCAGTGGGGACAGGCTCTGGGCTTCTCTCCTCTTGGGGCAGTGGGGACAGGCTCTGGGCTTCTCTCATGTGAGCGTGTCTTGGGGCAGTGGGGACAGGCTCTGGGCTTCTCTCCTCTTGGGGCAGTGGGGACAGGCTCTGGGCTTCTCTCATGTGAGCGTGTCTTGGGGCAGTGGGGACAGGCTCTGGGCTTCTCTCCTCTTGGGGCAGTGGGGACAGGCTCTGGGCTCCAAACTTTTAATTAATTATAAGAGAAACAACGTTTCAACAGGAATACAAACTGCTCTGCAATGAGGAGTAATCCATGTTCAAATGGAACCAAATGGACATGTTCATTTGCACGCGTTCTACACCCATAAGGGGCCATTTGGAACCCGCCTCAAGCTCAAGGAGCCATGAGGGGTCCCCTGGAGTTTGTCCAGTGAACCAACATGAATGATATCAGCACCCCGACTCTGTTTGACCAGAATGGTAACAAGTTAGAGAACAGCTTTCGCACACCTGGTGCGTATAGGCAAGTGCACATCAATAATGAAATCGAAAAGTACATTTCGGTCATTACTGACCTTCAGGCATATGGAGGTGTTTTGGAGTATATGTCGCTGTATCAGTCTCCCTATATGCAGCCAGAGTTGGACACAGAGTTACTGATTGATTAATGAGCTTTGTCCCTGTCAAATAAATAAATAATTAAAAATGTATGCAAACGAGTTCATTCTTTAAATGTATTAATTATTCTTTAGATCAATAAAAAGGATTCCAAGTCTCTTACCTACACAGCGCTGAGTGCTGCTGAAGTAATCCACCAGTTGTCTCAGTGCTACATTGGGTTGGATCCCGCAGACTTTGAGGAGTAGTGGGTCTGCTGTATAAAGGGGACACAAATATATAACACATTTTTGCATCTATGGCCTCGCTCACACATTCTGTCTCTGTTCTTTTTCAATGGGAGTCACGTGGTTTTGACGAAACATGCTTGCTTTATGGGGGGTGCAGAATCCATTTAAGAACTAAGAACAGAAACATGTATTGTTTTTGATCCACTGATCAACACCCCCCCGCTGGTAGTCATTCCCTTGGCATGCCTGGATGAAGAACAGCTTGGGCTTCCCTGCCAAGGTGGGAGCGTTCCTGCTTCTGAAGGGCTCCATCAGTTCTTTGAGCAACACCTTCTTACGATCCGAACCCAACACGCATCCCTTGTTGCCGTGAGACAGCACACACTGTCAATGTGTGGAAACAGGCCAATGCACAGGGAAATACTGACACCTCTGTAGATGTTGAACACCTCCTACCAAAGCATCTGCCTCCCTGAAATCTTGTCCTCCCAGTTCTTTCAGCACACGACAGATGTCATTCGCTGTCTGGTTGGTGCGTACCTCCACCTCAAAGCCCAGCTTGGAGAACACCTTTTCCAGTTCCTCTGTGTGACACCATGAGGAGAGACGAGAGAGAGGGAGGAGATAGATCGCGTTTTTATATATCATCAAAACATGTGAAATACAGACAAATGTTGACTTTGATCAAAGGCCTTTATTGACTGACTATCAGTAACTAATTAGATCTGATCACTAAAGCAAGGGTACAAACCCTGGTCTTTCAGAGTTCCTGGTCGATCGCTCGGCTTCCCAGAGAATATCTCGTTGTTGATGATCAAACACGTCCCACGTGGGTTATGAGTCAGTATGTAGAATTCAGTCTGCAGGATACACACACGCACACACACACACACACACACACACACACACGCACCCACACGCACAAACACACACACACACACACACTATCTGTATGAAATGTGATATTCCATCCTCACTTCTACACGTGTGTCAGACACTGTTTAATGCAATTCAAGGTACACTTAGTTCACAGGGCACACATTTCCTAAACTAAACTTTCCAGATCACATAGCTGAATTACAATATTGTTGTACCCTATTTTGTTTCTCAACTCATACTTATTACCATGTCTTTGTTAACTGCTTCTATTTATTTTTCTTATCTCTCTACTCTCATCTGTACCCGTCTTGTGTTTTACACGTACTGCTACGACATCTGCATTCCCCCACAGGGATTAATACATTATCTTATCATTCTTCAGCAGTAAATGTTTTCTTTCTTTTCAGTTTCATGTTTGTCTCATGTCCCACCTTGAAGTGTCCTCTGTTCCTCGTCACCATGTCTTCTGTTTTCTCCATCAGCTGTGTTACCTCTGAAATGTCCCACTTCCTACCATGTAGAACATGGTACCTGTAGCCACATTTCTCCAGGATCCTCCTCAGAGGTTCTCCTTCAGACTCGATGTACTCCTCAACACGTCTCCCTCCCAGCCAGGATCCCCACATGAACAGAACCAGAGCGTGTCTCCAGACTGTGTCCCCCAGCAGCTCCATGTGTTCCTCCACTGATCTCCTGTCAGCTTCACAGAAACTGGACTTGACATCGACAGTCACCAGGACAGCGTGGGGTCCAGGAGAACACAGAGTCACACCGTGTAGAAGGACGTCTTTGGTCTTCTGGGATGGAGGTGTAGTCGACCAGTCTGGACACATCACCACACTCACTGTTCTGTCAGCAACTCGTCTCTGTTGTCTGACACATTCTGTCAGTTTAGGCTGGGTTTTAAACTCCTGGAATATGAGATTTACTCTATATTAGTCATAATAATAATAATAATAATAATAATGATGATAAGGTTTACTGTACGTTAGTCTTAATTAATAATCACTATCAGAATAGAGCTATATGTAAGTAAACAGAATGGCTAACAGTAACAGTTAGCTAACACAGATCACAGACAAATACTTGTTAAATTGTTTTATAATTATTACTTCTACTACACTACACCTCACAGCAGAAAATGTGCTTTCAGACAGCGCGGGGGGGGGGGGGGGCATTCTTGCTTGGATCAGCTACACCGCGTTTGCTCATGATGGGCGTGGCCGCATAGCGTGACAAAAACATTGACCACGCGTGCACGAAACGAGCACTAGTTTAGTCACGACTGGTGTGTCGGAGCCCAACAGCCTTTAGCCTCAAATATTTAGGCATTTTCTACTCCTTTGTAAAACGTTTTTAAATGGTTCAAATAGCCAATCTACACCGACATCTATGATCTGAATGAGATGTTATAATGAATGAGCTCACAGTAAACAGTAAACACAATCTGCTGCAGAATGCAGCATCCCATTAGCATCTTGCATGTCGTCAAACCGCTATTCCATCACTACTTACCGAAAGAATGCCGATCTTGCTCCGTAGTTTTGCCGAGGTATACAGGAATAAGTCTCCTCTCCCACCTTCCTTGAGCGTTCTTGAAATAGTATAGTACTTTCCTCCACTCTGGACCGGACAGAGAGACCACCAGCTCTTAGACTTACCACACAGACGACAGCGAAAAGGTTTCTCTCCAGTATGGGTGTACGTGTGAGTTCTCAGATCACATGGATAAGCGAAACGCTTTGCCACACTGTGGACAGGCGTGATGTTTCTCTTAGTGTGGCTGTGTGTGCTGGTGCTTGGAAGACTGGGTACTACTGCTTGGGGGCTCTGTGCAGGCGTAGAGCTGCTGGTGCTGGGAGGACTGGGTACTACTGCTGGGGGGCTCTGTGCAGGCGTAGAGCTGCTGGTGCTTGGAAGACTGGGTACTACTGCTGGGGGGCTCTGTGCAGGCGTAGAGCTGCTGGTGCTGGGAGGACTGGGTACTACTGCTGGGGGGCTCTGTGCAGGCGTAGAGCTGCTGGTGCTGGGAGGACTGGGTACTACTGCTGGGGGGCTCTGTGCAGGCATAGAGCTGCTGGTGCTGGGAGGACTGGCTGCTGGGGGGATGAAATATAACACACAAAACACACAGATGCACGCACGCGCGCGCGCACACACACACACACACACACACACACACACACACACACACACACACACACACACACACACACACACACACACACACACACACACACACACACACACCGATATTCATAACTGTGACTGAGTGATCATTTTTTCTGCACAAAAAAAGCCAGTTGTGAAATCACATCCGGGTGTGATTTCATTACGTCAGACATGATTTCATTACGTCAGACAGACCTTACACCACTCAGTTCACACGGGTGTGATTTTTTTTAGAAACTAATGGTTCGAAGGTTCGCTCGGAAATTCCTGCCAAAGTTCGAGTCCTAAAAACAGGGCTAGGGTACAGCCTTATACCATACCCTATAAATCTACTTCATTCATTTCATAACTCCTAATTTATGGACATGCATAAACTCATAATAACTCGACGTAACACGACCGGGGATATTAAAAACAAGAGCATATTTACCATATTTAGGAGGCGTTCTGAAACAGCACCGGAGCACAGTGCAGCTCGATGGAGCTATTTCCAAACGCACCCTCAATAATAAGTGCAAAACAAGAAGAGTTAAAGATCTATAAGGGGTCCATTTGGTTACCAACTCTCCATCATTTAGCCACGGACCACCTGGGACCCCCTCAAGGACCACCTGGGACCCCCTCAAGGACCACCTGGGACCCCCTCAAGGACCACCCGGGTCCCCCTCAAGGACCACCCACCTCAAGGACCACCTGGGACCCCCTCAAGGACCACCTGGGACCCCCTCAAGGACCACCTGGGTCCCCTCAAGGACCACCTGGGTCCCCTCAAGGACCACCTGGGACCCCCTCAAGGACCACCTGGGGCCCCCTCAAGGACCACCTGGGACCCCCTCAAGGACCACCTGGGACCCCCTCAAGGACCACCTGGGACCCCCTCAAGGACCACCTGGGACCCCCTCAAGGACCACCTGGGACCCCCTCAAGGACCACCTGGGACCCCCTCAAGGACCACCTGGGCCCCCTCAAGGACCACCTGGGTCCCCCTCAAGGACCACCTGGGACCCCCTCAAGGACCACCTGGGACCCCCTCAATGACCACCTGGGACCCCCTCAATGACCACCTGGGACCCCCTCAAGGACCACCCGGGGCCCCCTCAAGGACCACCTGGGTCCCCCTCAAGGACCACCCGGGACCCCCTCAAGGACCACCTGGGACCCCCTCAAGGACCACCTGGGTCCCCCTCAAGGACCACCCGGGACCCCCTCAAGGACCACCCGGGACCCCCTCAAGGACCACCTGGGTCCCCCTCAAGGACCACCTGGGTCCCCCTCAAGGACCACCCGGGTCCCCCTCAAGGACCACCCGGGACCCCCTCAAGGACCACCCGGGACCCCCTCAAGGACCACCCGGGACCCCCTCAAGGACCACCCGGGACCCCCTCAAGGACCACCTGGGCCGCCTCAAGGACCACCTGGGCCGCCTCAAGGACCACCTGGGACCCCCTCAAGGACCACCTGGGACCCCCTCAAGGACCACCTGGGACCCCCTCAAGGACCACCCGGGACCCCCTCAAGGACCACCCGGGACCCCCTCAAGGACCACCCGGGTCCCCCTCAAGGACCACCTGGGACCCCCTCAAGGACCACCTGGGACCCCCTCAAGGACCACCTGGGACCCCCTCAAGGACCACCTGGGTCCCCCTCAAGGACCACCTGGGACCCCCTCAAGGACCACCTGGGACCCCTCAAGGACCACCTGGGACCCCCTCAAGGACCACCTGGGACCCCCTCAAGGACCACCTGGGACCCCCTCAAGGACCACCTGGGTCCCCTCAAGGACCACCTGGGGCCCCCTCAAGGACCACCTGGGGCCCCCTCAAGGACCACCTGGGACCCCCTCAAGGACCACCTGGGACCCCCTCAAGGACCACCTGGGACCCCCTCAAGGACCACCTGGGACCCCCTCAAGGACCACCTGGGACCCCCTCAAGGACCACCTGGGACCCCCTCAAGGACCACCTGGGCCCCCTCAAGGACCACCTGGGTCCCCCTCAAGGACCACCTGGGACCCCCTCAAGGACCACCTGGGTCCCCCTCAAGGACCACCTGGGACCCCCTCAATGACCACCTGGGACCCCCTCAAGGACCACCCGGGGCCCCCTCAAGGACCACCCGGGTCCCCCTCAAGGACCACCCGGGACCCCCTCAAGGACCACCCGGGACCCCCTCAAGGACCACCCGGGTCCCCCTCAAGGACCACCCGGGACCCCCTCAAGGACCACCCGGGACCCCCTCAAGGACCACCCGGGTCCCCCTCAAGGACCACCCGGGACCCCCTCAAGGACCACCCGGGTCCCCCTCAAGGACCACCCGGGTCCCCCTCAAGGACCACCCGGGACCCCCTCAAGGACCACCTGGGCCGCCTCAAGGACCACCTGGGACCCCCTCAAGGACCACCTGGGACCCCCTCAAGGACCACCTGGGACCCCCTCAAGGACCACCCGGGACCCCCTCAAGGACCACCCGGGACCCCCTCAAGGACCACCTGGGCCGCCTCAAGGACCACCTGGGCCGCCTCAAGGACCACCTGGGACCCCCTCAAGGACCACCTGGGACCCCCTCAAGGACCACCTGGGCCCCCTGGGACCCCCTCAAGGACCACTGGTTGAAAACCACTGATTTAGACAAACATCGACGCCAGGCAGTGTGAAAACTCTTTCATTCTCCTTACCTGCCTACTACTGCACTCCACCCCGCTGACCACTAGGTGGCAGCAGAGTCTTCCTCATGACAGTGGATGACAGTGGAAACGTTGCATGATTATTGTAACGTCTCCTACTTCAGTGGTTCCCAAATCGGGGTCCGGGGACCCCCAGAGGTCCTTGAGGGAGTTCCAGGGGGTCCCCAGCTAAATGATAGATATAGAAACCAAATGGACCCTTATGGGTCTGTAACTCAGAGAGTGTACAAATGGAACTAAATGGACCATTTGTGGTTCCCAAAGTGGGGTCCGGGGACCCCCAGGGGTCCTTGAGGGAGTTCCAGGCCAGGGGGGCCCCAGCTAAATGATAGTTAGGAACCAAATGGACCCTTATGGGTCTGTAACTCAGAGAGTTACAGACCCATGTAATAATTTAACTCAGAGTTAAATTAACATTGATTTTACAACATAAATTGGGGTCCCAGAGATAGAAATGCCATTAAATGGGGGTCCGTAGCCTAATGCATGTCAAACTGGGGGTCCTTGAAATGAAACTGCAAGAATCACTGTAACTGCGCTGTAAACATATAAGACATATATATACATATATATGGTACTATAGTTGAACCTGCAGCAACATCATACCTAGCCTACGTATATATGGTACTATAGTTGAACCTGCAGCAACAGCATCATATTCCAGATACCAATGTACAGCAATGGCCAATCTGCTCTTGCTGTCATTAATAGTAATAATAGATCTACAAGCTCATAGCGCGCCACCGTGCTAGGAGCTTAACAAGTGAAAATGTGGCACAAATCTTTGAATAATTATATAATATGAACGTGTTTAACTCAAATATTTGCTTCTGATCTCAGTGTGAATTTAAGCCTAAATGTTTTAAACTAAATCTAAGAGCAGAAGCAAAACAACCAGAGGTTTGATGATCAAAGCATCTCAGTAATGAAAGACACACACACACACACACACACACACACACACACACACACACACACACACACACACACACACACACACACACGTACAGCTGACAGCCTATTCTGACTCTCATCATCACCTCTTCCTACACGCACGCGTGCGCACACACACGCGCAGCACCGTGAAAACTATACAAACCCGTTACCCAAGCGCACACGTTCACGTATACACACTGAGACGAATCAAACACACACGCAACTGTCTGTCAATCAATCAACCAATCAATCAATCAAACACACGCAACTTGCAAGCAGCACGACCGAAATGAAATAAAGACGCAAGCATTAAGTCACACATACGCACGCGGCACCTATTAGTTATTATATTTCAATATGGCCTTCAGCCGACTGATTATGCCCAATAAGTCACACAATAGGCCTACCTATAAATCTACTTCATTCATTTCATAACTCCTAATTTATGGACATGCATAAAGTACTCATAATAACTCGACCGGGGATATTAAAAACAAGAGCATATTTAAGAGGCGTTCTGAAACAGCGCACCGGAGCGCACTCGCCTATTAATTGCATCGCACAGTGCTCTATTGAACGCGCCCTCAATAATATATAAAACTTTTTTTCCCGATATATCTCATCTGGCTGACAGTTGAAACACTTCTAAAGCCATTTATATTATCATTGTGGGTGTCCTTGACATGAACAAGTTGGGGAACCACTGCTAATCTGCCCCGAAAACATGGAAAATACAGCAATAAATCCATTTCTTCTCACCTTTTGTGGCGTTCTTTCTTCTCTGACTGAAGGCCTAATGTCTCCAAACACAAACAGGCCTAATGTCTCCAAACAGGCCTAATGTCTCCAAACACAAACAGGCCTAATGTCTCCAAACAGGCCTAATGTCTCCAAACACAAACAGGCCTAATGTCTCCAAACAGGCCTAATGTCTCCAAACACAAACAGGCCTAATGTCTCCAAACAGGCCTAATGTCTCCAAACAGGCCTAATGTCTCCAAACACAAACAGGCCTAATGTCTCCAAACAGGCCTAATGTCTCCAAACACAAACAGGCCTATATGTCTCCAAACACAAACAGGCCTAATGTCTCCAAACAGGCCTAATGTCTCCAAACACAAACAGGCCTAATGTCTCCAAACACAAACAGGCCTAATGTCTCCAAACAGGCCTAATGTCTCCAAACAGGCCGATACTAAACTTCACCCAAGTTCAGCTGCTCAGACGAAGCTTCAATACCTCACATAATAGCCCAATATAGGCAGAAATACTTCTTTCATTTCATAACGCCAACTTTATGGACACATAAACTCATCATAACTCGTTAAACTCGACGTAACACACGGACAGAAAAGGGATTAAAAAAAACTCCGTCACCATCTTTACTCGTGGTGAGGCGCGTTTGTTGCGCAGTTACAACTTGGCTCTTAATTGCAGGTCTCCATTCATTCAAGTGCTTTTATATGTTCACGGAGAAAACAAATTAAAAGTTATGTTTTTAATAAAACTCACCTTCTCTCCTCCTCTGCTCACACGGTCTGTTTTGTCTCTTCGTTTTCTTTTTCGTCCTCTTCTCCCACACCACGGCCATGCGTTTTTATATTAATGTTTACAATTAACTTCTTCTCGTGTTTCTTTATTCGTCTTATCTCGCTGCATCAAACAAACATTAAGTATAGTGTTCTTCTTCAGGAACGAAGGACAGGTCTAAGCTACAAGCACACGGCGCACAGCGAACACAACGCTCTGTGGGCTTGGAGCTCTGCTGTTTTTAGGGTCAGAGCCTGAAAAAAGAAAAGCTCGAGCGGTCTAAAAGACACTCGTCAGCCCAGCTGCATGTGATTGGACTAACCACACGCGTCGTCGTGTCAGAACTTTAATAGCCTGGGGTCCACCTATTATATATGCTTTCTATGGCATAGGCCCGGGCCCTATTATATAGGCAGCTCCCGGCAGGATCCGCCGGGAGAATCTAGACGCAGCTGCGCGACATGAGACTAATTAATTAGAGCGACAGAGAGAAGTGTGTGTGTGTGTGTGTGTGTGTGTGTGTGTGTGTGTGTGTGTGTCAATTTAACAAAGGTGCAGACGATCAGAAATCATAAAAACGTCTGGGTTTCGAGGCTATCTTAATGCCATGAAATTAGAATGATTTATGAATAATAGAATAATTATTTGAAGTCTTTGAAACATGCTGTGCTTCTTTGCTATATTGTTTTTCTTTTCCTCTTTTTTAGTATTTATGTATATGCCTCATACCTTTATTTTATGTGATATAATATTTACAACAAAAGGGGTCAACGCAGCTTAAGTTCCAACGTGCAATCTTTTTCTGGTGTAATATTTATAAATGTTTGCATTAGTCCTTCATTTGTAAATATCAGTAGATCTACAAGCTCACAATGTGTCGCACCACGATGCATTATATGAGCTTGTAGATCTGCTATTTCCAAATGGCCGAAGTGTGTATGGGGTTGAAGTGGTTAATGTATGTTTTTGTAATAATAATAATAATCATCTACAAAGTAACGTTTTCAAATAACTGTAGTGGAGTAAAAGTACAACATTTGGAGTAGAAGTAAAAGTATTGGATATTGGTAATAGCTCAAGTAATGTACAAATACCTCACAACTTTATACTTGAGTGCACAGTACTTAAGTAATTGTAATTAGTTACTTTCCACCACTGATTACCAGTAAGACACCCATGAGGGCGAGAAGCGACCTCTGACTGCTGGGTGAGCGTTAGCGCTTTGGAATAGGGGGGGTCAGATCAGCATATCCGCCTGGGTGACAGCAGACTGCTGGGTGAGCGTTAGCGCTTTGGAATAGGGGGGGTCAGATCAGCATATCCGCCTGGGTGACAGCAGACTGCTGGGTGAGCGCTGGCGCTTTGGAATAGGGGGGGTCAGATCAGCATATCCGCCTGGGTGACAGCAGACTGCTGGGTGAGCGTTAGCGCTTTGGAATAGGGGGGGTCAGATCAGCATATCCGCCTGGGTGACAGCAGACTGCTGGGTGAGCGTTAGCGCTTTGGAATAGGGGGGGTCAGATCAGCATATCCGCCTGGGTGACAGCAGACTGCTGGGCGAGCGCTGGCGCTTTGGAATAGGGGGGGTCAGATCAGCATATCCGCCTGGGTGACAGCAGACTGCTGGGCGAGCGCTGGCGCTTTGGAATAGGGGGGTCAGATCAACATATCCGCCTGGGTGACAGCAGACTGCTGGGCGAGCGCTGGCGCTTTGGAATAGGGGGGTCAGATCAACATATCCGCCTGGGTGACAGCAGACTGCTGGGCGAGTGCTGGCGCTTTGGCATGGGCCTGTTGAGAACTGTAGTTTTCGCCGGCTGCCAGGCGCGGCTGCACTAATAACATTTGGGGCAGGCCCGTCTAGAGTTTAAATGGACAGGTATCAGTCAAAAGGGAGACATCTTAAGCATCGGACAAAGCCGGACGGGCGACTGTGGCTCAGGAGGTAGAGCAGGTCGTCCAATGATCCATGGGTCGGCGGTTCGAATCCCGGCTCCTCCTGTCTACATGTCGAAGTGTCCTTGGGCAAGACACTGAACCCCAAATTGCTCCCGGTGTGCTGGTTGGTACCTTGCATGGCTTCCGCCGCAATCGGTGTATGAATGTGTGTGTGAATGGGTGAATGTAATGCACAATCTATGTAAAGCGCCTTGGATAAAGGCGCTATATAAATGCAAAAAAAAAAGAAAAAAAGCCAACTCGGCTTGTGACAATAAATCTTTTGGGCCGAACAAATAATTAGAAATAAGAAAAACAAAAAAAAGGGGCAAAAGGTTAGTTGTACTCGTTTTCACATATCCGCCATCTTGTAAATATGCAAATTAGAGTTCCAGACACACTCAATTGTAATGATAAGCATTCCAACGTGGTTGTGACTTACTTACTTACTGCATTTGTAGCTCATCTGGTTCAAATGTTAGTCAAAACCGTTTTATGTGGCAACCATATTGGATTTGGCCGCCATGGCGACCCCGAAGGTCACTGGCTCGGGTGCCTATAGCTAAATCGGTTATACACTTTAATACATTTCTGGCTTGTGACAAAATACTGCAGGATATTAAATGCGAAGAACCTTTAACCCAAAGTCCAGAAGGGTAATGTCTAATATGCAAAAATAAAATGCATTGAATTAGAGCTGCCAATAACGCGGACGGAACAAAATTCATTTTCTAGGCACTTTTTCTTGGGTCGCGGCACGGCCTATACTGCCCTGTTTACGCTTTCGCTTCTGTCGTGGAAGGTTCTTCTATAGTCATCATGGCTGCCAGTTCCCACCTGATGTTGTGTGGGAGTTCAGACCGCTCCAGACCGTACTGAATAACCGCCATCTTGCACAGCGTCTTGAGACTAGGACTGATGTCCAAGATGTACAGGTCATCCTTGAGTTTGTCGTTTCCTTGGATGGTATTTCCTTTCCATCCTCCAAAGATGATGACACGATCTCCCACCATGCAACAGCAGCCGCCAATCACCCTGAACGGGTCATTCACCTCGGGCTTAACCTCCGTCCAGGAAAAGGTCTCTGGGCTGAGTTTCAACACATCTTTTAGGGCGTCATTCTGCATCCAGTTCTTTCCACCAAATATGTACAGCTTTCCATTGTAGGCAAAGGCTGCGTGACCCCTACGTGACCCCTGCGTGACCCCTGCGTGACCCCGTCGTCCTTCTGGAAGAAGCTCGGCAGAAGGAATGCTGAGCCAGCGGTTGGTCTCTGTGTCAAACACACTGATGTTGTTGCAGACGTCGAGGTTGTTGCAGAGGTACCCATCTCCACTATACAAACATCTTTGTCCCCATGATGGTGGCAGAGTGATGTTGTGAATTAAGAGGCGGGGTGCCTCTGGTGTTAAAGGGGAAAACCACCCATTTTCAACATTTTACTATGTCATTAACCTTATACCTTATACCTTAGAGCTGTTGTGTGGAAATAATAAAAAAAAGTCCCCCCATTCTGTGTTTCCTAGAACTGTAATTATGAAAAAAGCATTAACATGGTGAAACATGGTGTCATCAAGATGTGTTTCACCATGTTAATGATTTTTTTCAGACCTCTAGTTCTAGGAAACACAGAATGGGGGAACCTTTTTATTATTTCCACACAACAGCTCTAAGGTATATTAATGACATAGTAAAATGTTGAAAATGAGTGGAATGCCCCTTTAATTGAAGTCCAGACCATCGTGGCGGTGTCCAGCTTGTAGATTCAGTGAATTCAGTCCCCTCGCCATCTCCTTTACCTCCATAGACATACATGTCCTTCCTCAAGGCACAGGCTGAGTGGCTCCACCTCGCCACTGGAACGCTCCCGGAAACCTCAGCATTGAGCCATCCGTGGGTGTCGACGTCAAATGTATAAAGAGTGTTGTTGCATAGCTCGCCATCTATATCTGCTCCACCCCAGATGTAGACGATAACTCCAATGTGCACAGCTGTGTGACCGCGGCGACTACAAGGCACCTCAGGGGGGCGCTCTCCTCTTGTAGTTGTCACTGGGGGCAACATTGTCCATCTCAGAGACACGGTGTGTCTCTGAGATGGCAGTGGCAGTGTTTTGCGGTGAAATCGGTGACGTCACAACATGACGTTAGTGGCAACTTGCAAGGTTTTACCTGTTAATTTACACAGTAAATACCTGGTAATTAACAGTTATTGCCATGGGTAGTACCCATGTAAACGTATTTTTTATAGATTATAATCCTCCCCATTACCCATCAGGGTGTATTTTTAACTTTGAACTTTGAATTTTGAACTGGCAATAACTGTTAATTACCAAGTATTTACTGTGTAAATTAACAGGTAAAACCTTGCAAGTTACCGTGTAAGAAAGGTGGAACTGTACTGTGAAAGGAAGCGTGGTTTGTTTCCATAATATTACCCTGTACTTTCACTGTAACAAACCACGCTTCCTTTCACAGTACAGTTCCACCTTTCTTACACGGTAACTTGCAAGGTTTTACCTGTTAATTTACACAGTAAATACCTGGTAATTAACAGTTATTGCCAGTTCAAAATTCAAAGTTCAAAATACACCCTGATGGGTAATGGGGAGGATTATAATCTACAATTGCCAGGTAGGTACATGGTAATATCATGGAAATAGAGCACGCTTCCTTTTACAGTACAGTTCCTCCGTCCTTACTGGTTACCTATCAGGTAATTACATGGTAGTTGTCAGGAAATGACCTAGTAACAACTGGTAATTTCCTGGTAGGCTACTACCCACGTGTTTCATGGGTAGTACCCATGTAAACACAGTGAATACAGTTACCATGTTATTACCTGGTAGTTGTCAGGAAAATACTTGGTAATGACCTAGTACCTACTGGGTAACTTGCCTGGTAGCAGAGTAAATACCTGGTAGTTGTTGAAAATACTTGGTATACCTATAGTACCTACATACCTATAGTACCTGCAACCAGGGTATCGTGCCTGGTTGCAGAGTAAATACTTATAAATACCGGGTAGTTAGCTGGTAATTACATACTAAAAACGTATAAATACCTGGTAATTGTCAGGAACATACTTGGTAATTACCTGGCAACCAGTGTGTCATTTACCATGGTAAGTTCCATATAATTACCAGGAGATTATACAGTAAATAGTTATACATACTGGGTAATACTTGGTAATTACTGGGTAATTACTGAGTAATGTATCTGGAAGTTACCATGTAATTACCAGGTAATTAATGGGTAAATACTTATAACTACTACCTGGTTGTTACCAGGTAATACCAGGTACTTACCTATTATTACCAGGTAATTACCTGGTAGTTACCTGGTAATTACCGTACCGTAAAATGAAGGGTTACCAAAATATAAAATAAAGGCGGAAGCCGCAAAAAACAAAACATGTTTTCGTAACATGTATTTTTGGGACCCTTAAGGTCCCTGCACACTGGACGCATTTTTCGGATTTTTAGCCCTTTTTTCCGTCGGTTTTCCAAAAAGACGTGTCCAGTGTGCAACCACCTTTATGGTGTCTAGTTGAAGACGCGTCCACCTTTATGGTGTCTAGTTGAAGACGCGTCCACCTTTATGGTGTCTAGTTAAAGACGCGTCCAGTGTGCAACCACCTTTATGGTGTCTAGTTAAAGATGCGTCCACCTTTATGGTGTCTAGTTAAAGACGCGACCACCTTTATGGTGTCTAGTTAAAGACGCGTCCAGTGTGCAACCACCTTTATGGTGTCTAGTTAAAGACGCGTCCACCTTTATGGTGTCTAGTTAAAGACGCGACCACCTTTATGGTGTCTAGTTAAAGACGCGTCCAGTGTGCAACCACCTTTATGGTGTCTAGTTAAAGACGCGTCCAGTGTGCAACCACCTTTATGGTGTCTAGTTAAAGATGCGTCCAGTGTGCGACCACCTTTATGGTGTCCAGTTACGATTTCTTCTAATGTCCCATGGGGGTTAATTTTAACCCTTTCTTACACCTACCCCCCCAAACGAACCATACGATGGAGATAACAGCAAATTCCATAACTTTTGAAGTAAACAACATACAGAGACAACTGAACACAGAATTCATTAAAGTGGTTATTAATAAGATTCAAGCACATCTTTAAATTTTTTATCCCTCGATTTTGTAACCCATTTTTTCACCCCTGTGCCAATTATCTAATGTGATCCTGGGCTCTCTACACACCCTCCGCCAAACTAGTCCCCATATATGGGGGACATGGGGAGAGCAACGGACTTGAACTCATGCTTCCTTCCTGCCCGAGTGTCCAAGTTGCTCCTTTACAGTGACAGGGGGGAGTTTCCCTGGTTGGACGTAGCGCGTGGAAGGAACATGTTATTCCAACCAGTTCCTTTCCCCTCCATCAGATGCCCCGGCTGGCCAGGGGGAGGCAGTTTGTTTAGAGACCAGGATTCAAGCACATCTTGACTCTATTTCAGGACAGAAACAACAAAAAACGACCATAAAACGTTTAGTAGAGGGGCCTTCCAAAGTCTGCAGGATGCACGTACTGTATGTCATGATGAGAAAAAGACCACATACTCTCAAAATGCGGTTTCATCTGGACTTTAATAAGTAACCAAACCAGAAAGTGTAAATAACGTATACTTCAAGGAAGTGTGTTTGGCCACAGCTGTAGTAGCACCGACGACGCGGAGCGAAAAGGGCCTAAACATCTCTACGTGATCTCCTTAAAGGAGAATTCCATACTAGAAGGCTTTCTTACCTTTATTTGTAGTTGTTCTGTCCCCACCAAAGAGGTCCAGGTGTTATTTTGGGCAAAAGTGCATTATTGGCTATTTCCCCTATAAGCCCTCAATGAATTGCATTGAATTGGATTGAATTGAATGGGGCTATGGGGTGTTGTGCTAATTCGCTTATTTCCATCGCTCAAATCATTTATTTTGTATATATCCTCTCTTCATAATGTAAATAGTATCCCAAGCGGCACACTTTACTACTTATTTCGATGGAAATAAGCGAATTAGCACAAAAACCCAACCCCCATTGAGGGCTTATATTAGGGGAAATAGCCAATAATGCACACAAAATGTGCATTACAAACACCTGGACCTCTTTGGGGACGTAAGAACTACAAATAACACCTGGACCTCTTTGGGGACGTAAGAACTACAAATAACACCTGGACCTCTTTGGGGACGTAAGAACTACAAATAACACCTGGACCTCTTTGGGGACGTAAGAACTACAAATAACACCTGGACCTCTTTGGGGACGTAAGAACTACAAATAACACCTGGACCTCTTTGGGGACGTAACAACTACAAATAAAGGTAAGAAAGCCTTCTAGCCTGGAACATCTTCATTCTAGTGCAGGGGTGGGCAACTGGCGGCCCGGGGGCCACACGTGGCCCCCACCTTCACTAAACACGGCCCGCATGTTAATATCAGAATACTGATATAGTATTGATGTCAGCTGTTGCAATTCCAATCCCGCTTTAATTACTTCATAGTATTCAATCCAATGTAGTTATGTTAACAGTTCATAAAGTTGACATAACTATAATTAAATGCATTTGAAATTCAATAAAAAAGGTTACTTTTCAGGATTCCAATTAAAAAAAAACAAGCTCAAAACGCGTCGCATTGCGACGCGTTTTGAGCTTGTAGATCGGCTATTTTTGCTACGACAGTAATATGCAATGTGGCCCCTCTGGAGTGAGTGTGGAAATATAGTGGCCCTCTCCATCGTCAAAGTTGCCCACCTCTGTTCTAGTTTGACATTCCAAAGCAGTATAACTTATTTTATCAAACATCATCAAGGTCCATATTGAATATATATATATATATATATATATATATATATATATATATATATATATATATGGCACATTTAAAAATTAGAAATGACAGACACAACGACATAGAAGTTGAGATTACATCACCCCAGCGTCAACTACACACAACAGTGCAAGGGGCTTAACTGTGTCGCCACTAAGTGTGACTGCTGTACTTTGTCTTCAGATAAGTTCCACTTAGCGATAGAAAAACAAGAAGAGAGGGTGAAGTAATTCACCCTGGCAGTGTTGACGGCTTAAAGGACGTCATATTTACCTCAGATATGAGGTAGTGTACTGCGTCTGATAGTCTGAGCAATGCTCTGTGTGTAAATACATGTCCCTCTGTGTGCCTGTGTAATGGTGGCCACTTGTGCTCTAGTTTACAACCACTGACCAGTGGTGGAAAGTAACTAAGTAATTTTACTTAAGTACTGTACTTAAAGTATTTGTAGTATTTCCAATTTCCAGTACTTTTACTTCTACTACCACTACATCTCGGGGCCAAAATGTGTACTTTTACTCCACTACAATTATTTGAAAACTTTGGCGATTTTAATTCTGATTAGAAAACATACATTAACCACTTCAACCCTATACATTTCGGCCATTTGAAAATAGCTGATCTACAAGCTCACAATGCGTCGCATTGTGAGCTTCAGCTATTTTTCAATAGATTTTGTACACATTTTGAACTTATGAAATGGGACATTCTGCAATATGAGTACTTTTACTTTTAGTTCTTTAAGTACATTTTGATATCGATACTTTTCTACTTTTACTCAAGTACATTTTCAATTCCGTACTTTTACTTGTAACGAAGTACTTCTAAATCGCAATATTGGTACTTTTACTTAAGTAAAACAATTGAGTACTTATTCCACCACTGACTTACATTCACTGTTGTAATGTTTGTGCGTTAGTCTCTCTCGTAGCCAGACAACTATCCCACAGTCTCTGAACCCTACTATATAAAAGAGTCTGGAATTAACACCTCCCCAAAGCCGAGAACGTAGGTCGGTCATCCGTTCGTCATTTCCGTCCACGAAAAATATGTTTTAAAATATATATTTTAAATTTACTTCAATAATAATTTGATTTACAGTATATGACAAAATGTATATGCGACTGCAAAGACGAGTCGCGGATGGTTTTCACCGCGTGTATTAAAGTCGTGGGAGGTCTCGGCTCGCAAGACTAGTTTGTGCACCAGCGTGGACAGCCGTGTCCCATCGCCCGTTTCACCAGCGTGGACAGCCGTGTCCCATCGCCCGTTTCACCAGCGTGGACAGCCGTGTTCCATCGCCCGTTTCACCAGCGTGGACAGCCGTGTTCCATCGCCCGTTTCACCAGCGTGGACAGCCTTGCCCCATCGCCCGTTTCACCAGCGTGGACAGCCGTGTCCCATCGCCCGTTTCACCAGCGTGGACAGCCGTGTCCCATCGCCCGTTTCACCAGCGTGGACAGCCGTGTCCCATCGCCCGTTTCACCAGCGTGGACAGCCGTGTCCCATCGCCCGTTTCACCAGCGTGGACAGCCGTGTCCCATCGCCCGTTTCACCAGCGTGGACAGCCGTGTCCCATCGCCCGTTTCACCAGCGTGGACAGCCGTGTCCCATCGCCCGTTTCACCAGCGTGGACAGCCGTGTCCCATCGCCCGTTTCACCAGCGTGGACAGCCTTGTCCCATCGCCCGTTTCACTTAAAGGTACACGTTGCCAATTTTGACATCGTGAAAGGATGACATCATACGGATAATCGTCGGAAAATCCGCGAGGTTTCCCATAATGTGTTACTGAACGTACGTTGTCAAACTGCTGAATTGTCGAGCGTCAGCAAGCCATCTTTTCACGTGAAAATAGCTCATGTCTACTGATGACATGAGCAAGACATTAATTAGCCTTTACTTAAATGGAAACGTTGCCGATTTCAAACCTAAATCCCACTGTTCAGAAGTAAGGAGATCAATGAATATTATAGCGTGGCAAAACATACCCTATGATGGGCTCCATTTTCGTCACCGCTAAACACCTTATCCCTAAACTTATTTGCCTTTTTACTATTTTGAAAAACATTTTTGAATAGTTCAACTAGCCAATCTACATTGACACGTTGTGAGCTTGTAGACTGGCCATTTTAACTATTCAAAAATGTTTAGCAAAATAGTAAAAAAAAGGCAAAGAAGTTTAGGGATAATGGGTTTAGCGGTGACGAAAATGGAGCCCTATGCCTCCTGTGTATTTCTCCGCAAAATGTTGAGGTTGTGAAGCGCCCGATGTCGCCGTTTAGCAACGGTAACATTTGTAAAAAAGCCGAGGGATCAGCGTAAGATCGGCAACGTTTCCCTTTATCTCTGCTAATTAATACTGCACTTTCCGAGTTGTACAACGAACCACGCCACGCTTCTTCAACGCTTTTCACTTGGAAATGCCCTGCAGGTTCGACTCTAGGGAGAGCTGTTACCCAAGGATCCCCAGGTTCAGCTGGAGAGAGAGAGCCCTGTGCCCGTATGTTCTCCTGGAGGAGAGCAGTGGGGGGGGGTATCGGACCCCGACTCGGGTGCTTTTGGGACGCTCTGCAGAGTCTGAATCAGTCTCTGTGTCTCCTAGGACTCCAGCAGGCCTCTCATCGGTACCGTCTCTCTGTGTGTCTCCTAGGACTCCAGCAGGCCTCTCGTCTGTACCGTCTCCGTGTGTCTGCTAGGACTCCAGCAGGCCTCTCGTCTGTACCGTCTCTCTGTGTGTCTCCTAGGACTCCAGCAGGCCTCTCATCGGTACCGTCTCTGTGTGTCTCCTAGGACTCGTCGGTACCGTCTCTGTGTGTCTCCTAGGACTCCAGCAGGCCTCTCATCGGTACCGTCTGTGTGTTTCTCCTAGGACTCCAGCAGGCCTCTCGTCGGTACCGTCTCTGTGTGTTTCTCCTAGGACTCCAGCAGGCCTCTCATCGGTACCGTCTGTGTGTTTCTCCTAGGACTCCAGCAGGCCTCTCATCTGTACCGTCTCTGTGTGTCTCCTAGGACTCGTCGGTACCGTCTCTGTGTGTCTCCTAGGACTCGTCGGTACCGTCTCTGTGTGTCTCCTAGGACTCGTCGGTACCGTCTCTGTGTGGTCTCCTAGGACTCCAGCAGGCCTCTCATCGGTACCGTCTCTGTGTGGTCTCTCCTAGGACTCCAGCAGGCCGTGCCAGCGACACACCTGCTGGCCCTTGCACTCCTTCATGTGCGTCCAGTGGGCCAGCTCGTGGTCTCCGGAGCTGTTGAGGCCCAGGGAGATCCAGCCCAGCAGCTCCTTGCGCTGCAGGCTGCGCTTGTTGAACACCGACAGCATGAGCGTCACGTCCGACAGCTGGAACAGCGCCACCTATAGGGAGGGGTAGGGTATAGGAGGGACAGGGGGGGTCATTAACGTGTCCGTACGTACGTACGTACGTACGTACGTACGTACGTACGTACATACATACGTGGACAAAATGTGTCCTGTGGAGAAAAAAAACGTGATCAAATGTCCGTGGCAAATGTTTTGATTTTGTTTTACACTCCATTATAATGTTCTTATTTGGATCATAAGACCCACTTACTGAATGTGTCCAGGTTTTCTGATTTACTATGACACTATGTATGGCATATTAGGAGTCCAACTAGTACTAGTGTTTCTCAAATGTTTTATTTGCAATGACCAACCATCCCTCTTCAACCGCTTATCCGTAGTCGGGTCGCGGGGGCAACAGCTCCACCAGAGAGCTCCAGACTTCTCTCTCCAGAGCAACATTAGTGACTTCCTCTTGGGGGATCCCAAGGCGTTCCAAGGCCAGCGAGTCGATGTAATCCCTCCATCTGCGCCTTGGTCTGCCCCGGGGTCTCCTCCCAGTGGGACGTGCATCTAATGTTTTATTTGCAATGCATAATGTTTTAACCCATTTTGGTGTTGAAAGCATTATGTTATGCTTTAGCTGTTGAAAAATAGCAGATCTACAAGCTCATAGCCGCGCTATGAACTTTTTTAAGTCTGCTATTTTTTTAAAAATCCTGAAAATGTGGCACAAATCTATATTCTTTCAGAGCGAACATTTTTAACTCAACTCTTCGCTTCTGGGAGGGTCCCTGGAACAACATATTTTCAGATGGGGTCGGTGGCCAATTACAGATATATTCGAGGGTCCTTGACATGAAATAATGTGTCCACACGTCCTAGGGAATCCAATGACGTGTGTACACGTCCTAGGGTGTGTACACGTCCTAGGGTGTGTACACGTCCTAGGGTGTGTACACGTCCTAGCGCATCTTCAATGATATCAGGCGAGAGAATAATATTCTGAATTTTTTCCTCTTTTTATTTTTGAGTGGGACTCTAAGGCCACCGTACACTTCGCTCTTCGTTCATGCGCGGTCCCGTTTAGCGCGGCAGAAAGAATGCCTCGTCTCTCCTAATCCAGGGCCGTGGTTTTGATCAGATGGATTTACTAAGCGCTTCATTTCTGACTTCTTATCCGCCTCTCGTTCAAAATATGAACACTTTGAGAAATATTTTGCTAGCTTACCTTGCTCTCGTTTCCATTATATCGCTAAACTAGAAAGGTCGCAATTTAAAAAAATTGAAAAGTGTGGTTGCCGCAGTGGCTTACATATGCCCCTCCCACTGATATTGCCAGCCAATTACAATGTCACGTCACCCCTGCGATCATGTGTAAGTAATTCGGAGGGGATTTATCCCCCAAAAATCATGTTTTTGCACCATACGGTGACATTTTTGGCATTTGCGGTGCCCCCTATGGATGAAAATGGAATTGCTTTTGAAACTTGGTTGATTGAACCACCCGCGACATGTGATTACAATTTGGGATGGATCGGACATTCTGTTCGTGATTTATGGCATTTTTTGTAAAATAGGCCCCTCCTACTATCTTCGGACGACGATTACGGCCGAACGACACGCACTACCAAAATTCTGCAGTTGGTGTTGTAATCGAATGGGTCCGGAGATCATGTGTGCCGATTTTTGTGAGATTTGGACAAAATCTGTAGGAGGAGCCAAAAGTGTGTTTTGGAGAAAATTCAAAATGGCGGAAAATCTATCATGACACAAATGGGCGTGGCCTATATGGGGAGATTCGTCATAATCCAAGGAAGTCAGGGGAAAGGATATTTTGATTTTACAACCTACGGTTCAAGAGTTATAAGCCAAAACGTAAAGTGGGCTGTTATAGCGCCACCATGAGGCCGACCGATAACATTATACGGTGATTAATTTTAGTAATTATTATGAACCTACCCTCCAAGTTTTGTAACTATAGTGCTTACAGTCTCTGAGGAAAAAATACTTGAATGTGAGAAAATGCGAAAAATCGCATTTTCCCATTCATGTCAATGGGGAAATTTGATTCACTAATAAATTAATATCAATTAAACTATACAACATTTCTCTTAAAAAAATACAAGCACATCCTTCCCGATGAAGCCGGTCAATTTGACATATAAGTGCGTACAGTCAAAACTGTGGGAGGAGTAGCACATCAAAAAAAAGACTACTCCAGTAAAATAATAAAGTGTTACAAATACAATAGTCTGGTTGCCCTGTTAGGGCAACCACACTAATAATCCAGTTTTTTTCCGGATTGGGGGGTCAGAATAAAAGCCGCCATGTTTTCCCGGCACCCCAGAGCTCTTATTTTGAAGGAATCTGATTGTGTTAACTGAGAGTGTTCATTTGTACCCTCAGTTACAGACCTGTTATGGTCATTCAGCGCTTTGTGTTTCTGGTAAGATTATTGTCCACTCATTTTTTTTTGTCAAAATCTGTACAAAATAGCGGACACGAAGTGACATGTTGTAAGCTTGTAGATCAACTATTTACGCATTTTTTTTCTGCAAAAATAATTGTGAGCGTCTCAAATAACTGTATTAGGCGATGATGTAATAAATGTCTCCTTGTACTGTAGGTCCGGTTGGGTTGACCTTTGAACTCTGACCCACCTGGAAGACGAAGGTCTCCTTGTAGGTGGGGTTTGTGCTGACCTTTGAACTCTGACCCACCTGGAAGACGAAGGTCTCCTTGTAGGTGGGGTTGGGCTGACCTTTGAACTCACCTGGAAGACGAAGGTCTCCTTGTAGGTGGGGTTGGGCTGACCTTTGAACTCTGACCCACCTGGAAGACGAAGGTCTCCTTGTAGGTGGGGTTGGGCTGACCTTTGAACCCACCTGGAAGACGAAGGTCTCCTTGTAGGTGGGGTTTGTGCTGACCTTTGAACTCTGACCCACCTGGAAGACGAAGGTCTCCTTGTAGGTGGGGTTGGGCTGACCTTTGAACTCTGACCCACCTGGAAGACGAAGGTCTCCTTGTAGGTGGGGTTGGGCTGACCTTTGAACCCACCTGGAAGACAAAGGTCTCCTTGTAGGTGGGGTTGGGCTGACCTTTGAACTCTGACCCACCTGGAAGACGAAGGTCTCCTTGTAGGTGGGGTTGGGCTGACCTTTGAACTCTGACCCACCTGGAAGACGAAGGTCTCCTTGTAGGTGGGGTTGGGCTGACCTTTGAACCCACCTGGAAGACAAAGGTCTCCTTGTAGGTGGGGTTTGTGCTGACCTTTGAACTCTGACCCACCTGGAAGACGAAGGTCTCCTTGTAGGTGGGGTTGGGCTGACCTTTGAACCCACCTGGAAGACAAAGGTCTCCTTGTAGGTGGGGTTTGTGCTGACCTTTGAACTCTGACCCACCTGGAAGACGAAGGTCTCCTTGTAGGTGGGGTTGGGCTGACCTTTGAACTCACCTGGAAGACGAAGGTCTCCTTGTAGGTGGGGTTGGGCTGACCTTTGAACTCACCTGGAAGACGAAGGTCTCCTTGTAGGTGGGGTTGGGCTGACCTTTGAACTCTGACCCACCTGGAAGACGAAGGTCTCCTTGTAGGTGGGGTTGGGCTGACCTTTGAACTCTGACCCACCTGGAAGACGAAGGTCTCCTTGTAGGTGGGGTTGGGCTGACCCCGACATGTGGACGTCTTGCACTTGGACATCTCCTGACCCACGGCATTCAGCAAGGTCAGCTTCACGTAGGTGTCTGAGGAACAACCGCATTTACAATACGACTACTACTAATACAACAATACTGCTACCAATAATACAACAATAATACTAATACAACAATAATACGACTAATACTACGACAATACTGCTACCAATAATACAATAATAATACTAATACAACAATAATACGACTAATAATACAACAATTCTACGACTAATAATACGACAATACTACTACTAAGAACCAGTAAGACGCCTGATGTTGAGGTCGCACGCATCCACCTCGTTGACGGCAGACTGCTGGGCGAGCACTGGCGCTTTGGCATGCATGGGGGGTCAGATCAACATGGAATGAATTCTGTACTTCCCATACAATTCAATTCAATTCAATTCAATTCAATTCAATTCAATTCAATTCAATTCAATTCAATTCAATTCAATTCAATTCGCCTTTATTGTCTCCGAGGATAAATTTGTCTTGGGCACCAAGAGACAGCGTTATACATAGCCTACAGCACGCACGCACGCACGCACGCACGCACGCACGCACGGGCCAGAGCACACATGGAACATTGAACAGTGTTCTGAAGAGAATCAGAATCCACCAATACATCACCACTCATGCTTCATCATCACTAGCATGCACACAAAACACAACACAACGGAAGCCACACATGGAACTGGTACACCGTGTTGTGAGAGTAGCATCCGTAATGTGGACTAACTGGTACACCGTGTTGTGAGAGTAGCATCCGTAATGTGGACTAACTGGTACACCGTGTTGTGAGAGTAGCATCCGTAATGTGGACTAACTGGTACACCGTGTTGTGAGAGTAGCATCCGTAATGTGGACTAACTGGTACACCGTGTTGTGAGAGTAGCATCCGTAATGTGGACTAACTGGTACACCGTGTTGTGAGAGTAGCATCCGTAATGTGGACTAACTGGTACACCGTGTTGTGAGAGTAGCATCCGTAATGTGGACTAACTGGTACACCGTGTTGTGAGAGTAGCATCCGTAATGTGGACTAACTGGTACACCGTGTTGTGAGAGTAGCATCCGTAATGTGGACTAATCCTAGGAACTGGTACACCGTGTTGTGAGAGAAGCATCCGTAATGTGGACTAATCCTAGGGGTGTAACGACACATTGTAACAGCGATACGAGACGTATCTCGATACATGGTTGACGATACGATATACGTGGGCCATATTAGTTCATTATGGCGATCCGATACGATTCAATGATTTGAAATCGATACAGTAACTATTTAAAATACATTGACACTATTTGAAATTAAGTAAGTAAACCCCTCTTTTTCATTTTTCTTTTGAAAAAAATGCTAAATACCATGCACAAAAATGTAGTATTGATACAATCGATTAATTGCATAGAAAAAAAATTGATACTGATTATTTGCATCGCGATACGATACGATACAAAGTCAATGTTGCTGTTTTCATTTCGATATACTTCGACTCTTGAAATTCGATTTTTCGATGCAGTTAATATTATCGTTACACCCCTAACTAATTCCCAAGTGCACTCACTCCTTCCTGCTACGTTGGATTCTGTTGGAGGTGTGGGACCAATTAATGGGTTAAATGCCTTAATACCTTATACTTACCCTCTATAACTATAATTAAAATGTAAAAACACCTTAAATATGTAATGTGTCTTTAGGAATAGTTCATCTTTCACTCAATATAGGCACCAAATTACTCAATATAGACACCTTTCATCCATGTAGTCAGTGTCCATGAGCGGTCATCCTCAACAAGAATATGTTTTTATACAAACAAAAAAAGTAACCAACCAAAAAAAGAAAAATCAGACCAGTCTGAAGCGAGTGGTGCAACAGCACCCCCTATTGGTACTCTAAACATAGTCCCATAGGGACAAAGCTGTTCCTTGGAGTGGTTCCACCACTCAAACTGGTGAACCATCAAATGTGAGGCAAAAACTGTGAAAATAGCCGATCTACAAGCTCAAGTTGTGAGCTTGTAGATCAGATCAGACAGACAGAAGACAGACAGACAGACAGACAGACAGACAGACAGACAGACAGACAGACAGACAGACAGACAGTGTTCTGTGCCAGAACTCACCTCTGATTATATAAACCTGTCGACCAATCAGAACTCACCTCTGATTATATAAACCTGTCCACCAATCAGGTGCTTCAGACAACAGAACAGCCCGTCTGACAACAACAGGCAGGAAAGCAGGGAGGAGGAGGAGGAGAGGAGATAATGGACCAATCAGGCATCAATACACTGACGAGCAGAAGTAAATGGACCAATCAGGCGTCAATACACTGACGAGCAGGGAGAGAACAGGGGTCAGAAGGTCAAGTCAAGTGTATCGACAAGATGCTCTTTTTGAATGAGTGCGTGTGTGCGTGCATAGTCTGCATACGGTGCTTGCGTGCGTTGCGTGCGTGCGTGCGTGCGTGCGTGCGTGCGTGCAAGTGTGGTGTGCGTGTAGTGCTTGCGTGCGTGCGTGCGTGCGTGCGTGCGTGCGTGCGTGCGTGCGTGCGTGCAAGTGTGGTGTGCGTGTAGTGCTTGCGTGCGTGCGTGCGTGCGTGCGTGCGTGCGTGCGTGCGTGCAAGTGTGGTGTGCGTGTAGTGCTTGCGTGCGTGCGTGCGTGCGTGCGTGCGTGCATACTCGCTCGCTCAATGATTACAACAAAGGGGAACTGAAGCAGAATGTGGAAGAGCATTTCACCGTATAGAATACAATGTAAAACAAATTCTATATTGAAAGAACAGTTTGACACTTTGGTAGAAATGGGCTTCCATACAGAACGGCACAGTGTCCTGCGTAGAAAGGTTGTCCGCAGCAAACACAAAGCATTGTGTAGAGTTCAAACTGCCAATGTTTGAATGCATCAAATACAACATATTTGAAATTGCGTTATTATCGTTGATTCTTTTGTTCACTTGACGTTTGACGTCAAGAACGATCAACAATCGCCAGTGGTGGGCGAAGCGCCAATAAGGGCCTTTCTTGGCCCCACCCCTCTCCAATTATTTATATTGTGTTTAGTTTCCAAGATGGCCGCAGCACCAGGAGTGGGTGGGGCGGAGGTGAGCGGGCGGGGTCGACATATGCCCTTACTGCTGGGCTGCGTTCACACATTCAAGACACCTGTCTTGTGTTTCTCTTGTGTCTGTGTTTAATGGCCGCTCCAATGCATTTCCAATGGAAGCCCATATGGTTTGACCAAACATTTTGTTTGATAGCTGTGTTCAGACACAAGTCAGGTGTCAGACACAAGGCAAGTGTCTTGAACGCAGCCCAGTAAGGTCATATGTCGACCCCGCCCGCTCCCCTCCGCCCCACCCCCTCCTGGTGCTGCGGCCATCTTGGATCCCAAACACAATATAAACAAATGGGAGAGGGGGTGGGGCCGAGAAAGGCCCTTATTCCAATGAATTGTCATCATGGGTGTACCGTCCTCCAGCTGGTGGTTTTTAGATATAAACATTGACAGCTCCATGAAAAGCAGACTATAATCACCGTCCTCCAGCTGGTCGTTTTTAGATATAAACATTGACAGCTCCATGAAAAGCAGACTATAATCACGGCCCCGCCTGGAGACATGATCGTCATATCACGGCATTTATTAATTAACCCATTAAGGCCTGACGTCGAAATAAAAATAAAAGTTTGCTCTGAAAGAATATAAGAGTACCACAGACGAAAAACAGTCTAAGTCCAAATGTCATTCTGACCCCTCCACGAAAAGGCCTGGTTGTCCTGACCCCTGACCCCTCCACGAAAAGGCCTGGTTGTCCTGACCCCTGACCCCTCCACGAAAAGGCCTCGTGGTCCTGACCCCTCCACGAAAAGGCCTCGTGGTCCTGACCCCTCCACGAAAAGGCCTCGTGGTCCTGACCCCTCCACGAAAAGGCCTCGTGGTCCTGACCCCTCCACGAAAAGGCCTCGTGGTCCTGACCCCTCCACGAAAAGGCCTTGTGGTCCTGACCCCTCCACGAAAAGGCCTCGTGGTCCTGACCCCTGACCCCTCCACGAAAAGGCCTCGTTGTCCTGACCCCTGACCCCTCCACGAAAAGGCCTGGTCGAGTCACAAGGTTGTCGAGTCAAGTCGGGTCGAGTCACAAGGTTATGTCAAGTCAAGTCGGGTCGAGTCACAAGATTGTCGAGTACTGTACTGTACTGTACTGTACTGTACTGTACTGTACTGTACTGTACTGTACTGTACTGTACTGTACTGTACTGTACTGTACTGTACTGTACAAGCTCTCCTCCCTGGCCTCTGTGTGTTAGGCTGCACAACAGTGACACTTGATGGTGGTGTCCGAGTCAGCTTGTCTCAAGTCGAGTCGAGTCTGGAGTCATTGTCTTCCAAGTCAAGTCGAGTCTCAAGTTTTTACCCTTAAGTCCAAGTCGAGTTGCAAGTCGTCAAATCAATGACTCGAGTCAGACTCGAGTCGAGTCATCGAGTCTCGAGTCCAATACTTTTCCCGCCCAGAATGGGTTAATGCCCATGCTGATCATTACATACGACGTGGTTTATATCAACGCATGCCGTTGGCCACATTTCAAGCCAATCAGAGCGCAGTAGATGTAATCATACAGCAGGCGGTGGCCAATCAGAGCGCAGTAGATGTAATCATACAGCAGGCGGTGTTTGACAGAAAGTTTACGGCCATTATCGGCTTTCCATAAAAAAGCTGCAGCCGCCTGTGGGCGGGGCCAAATGACCTCATTTAACAGAATGCGTCTGGAACACGCCCCCCCCCGAGGGAGAGGAGACCAACGCCTGTGGGCGGGGCCAAATGACCTCATTTAACAGAATGCGTCTGGAACACGCCCCCCCCGAGGGAGAGGAGACCAAACCAGTGGTGGAGGGAAAAAAAAGTACTCGGATGTTTTACCGAAGCAAAAGAATATCAATAGCAGTGTTGTTTTCGTCGACTAAAACTATGACGAAAAATGTTCGTTGACTACCTTTTTTCACTGACAAAAACTAAATGGAAACTAAATGAAAACTCAGCTACGATGACTAAAACTAAGACTAAATATACTGACAATTTAAAGATAAAAACTAGACTAAAATGTTAGGAAGGGACTAGTGGACAAGAGATCCAGTATGAAAATAGCAGCTCTGCGACGCGTTGTGAGCTTGTAGATCTGCTATTTTCAGCAAGTGTAAAATCAGTCATTACGACGGCATCAAGTGTCGGTGGCCAGGTGCTTGTTATTAGCAGACTTACGAGGGGGCTTGTCGGTGGGCAGGTGTTTGAAGTGGCTTCCCTTGACGACCTCGACGGACAGGCGTCCCGTGGTGGCGTTGTAGAGGAGGCCCAGCAGCAGCTCGGGGCTGGCGGTGTGGTAGAGCGACTGGAAGGACGAGACCACGCTGTCGCTGCACGACGCGTCCGACACCGTCGCCTGGGAGCCGCCCACCTGTAAGAACACACCCAGTTAACCCCACCTGTAAGAACACACCCAGTTAACCCCACCTGTAAGAACACACCCAGTTAACCCCACCTGTAAGAACACACCCAGTTAACCCCACCTGTAAGAACACACCCAGTTAACCCCACCTGTAAGAACACACCCAGTTAACCCCACCTGTAAGAACACACCCAGGTAACCCCACCTGTAAGAACACACCCAGTTAACCCCACCTGTAAGAACACACCCACACCGTCACCCTGGGAGCCGCCCACCTGTAAGAACACACCCAGTTAACCCCACCTGTAAGAACACACCCAGTTAACCCCACCTGTAAGAACACACCCAGTTAACCCCACCTGTAAGAACACACCCACACCGTCACCCTGGGAGCCGCCCACCTGTAAGAACACACCCAGTTAACCCCACCTGTAAGAACACACCCAGTTAACCCCACCTGTAAGAACACACCCACACCGTCACCTGGTCGTTAACCCCACCTGTAAGAACATGCATTTATTAATTAATTAACATGCTGTTTACATTTCTGCTAATATTAAAGTATTCTGTATTCAATCAATCAATCAATCAACTCACCGGCAGAGCGCAGCATGGATCCAGGATGACCGCCACAGACATCCTGCCCTGCAGGTGCATCTTCGACAAGTAGAACACCTTCGGAATCACAGAGATCACAATCAGAAACACCTCATCGTCAGTTAAACCTGAGGGGTTAGTCACCCCCTAACTAACCCATGTAGACCCGAGGGGTCAGTCACCCCCTAACTAGCCTGGAAGTAACCCACCTATGCTTTTTATGGCATAGGCAGCTCCCGGCAGGATCCGCCGGGAGAAACTATGCGCAGCTGCTAGACATGAGACTAATTAATTAGAGCGACAGAGAGAGAGAGGAGTGTGTGTGTGTATATGTGTGCGTGTGTGTGTCAATTTAACAAAGGTGCAGAGTGCAGACTAGAGACTGACATTTTGTCGGGACTCCCGCGGGTCACGGGATTCCCGCAGGATTCCCGCGGGATGGGATTCATATTTTTATTAATCCCGTGATCGGGACGGGACGGGAATGAAAGTCAACAGGAGCGTGCAGGACCGTGAATTATATTTTCAACTGGTCGCGCTGCCAACCAAAAGAACAGAAGCGCCCATCTTTGTTGTAGTCATCTTTCAGTGAGCCAACTACATACCCCAGCAGTGCTAATGCTTCCAGGCTCCGCTCCAACCGGGAGAGGATGAAAACTTCCTTCATGCAATCCAGTGGACGTTTCATAAAGTTTAATATGAAGACATCGCAGTGCGGCCGTGCATGATTCTGCATCGCGCCGGTGATGTGATATAATCGATTATTTATAGCCAGATCATCCTGATCATCCTGATGCATTTGTTTCCCCTGGCAGTGGCAACGTTGCAACTTGCAATTGTGATGCTACGTTAGCTACATGCTAACGCTGTTACTGTTGGCACTTGCTTGGCTCCCTGAACAGCTGTCTGAGGCTGAGCGAATGTTCTACAATACATCGTCTCCCTTCTTTCTCCCAAACGAGTCCCATACACCAGTGGTTCCCAAACATTTTCATGTCAAGGACCCCTAAATCAACATTTATTAGCCCGTGGACCCCCATTTGAAAAGATGCCAGGGACCCCCATAAGAGAAGATCTGTATTACGTTTATTACTGTGTGTAAAAATTATTTACATTATGTTTTTATTGGCTATTATATATCTCAACAATTGACAAAGCACTTGTCAACAGTCAGAACTGTTCTTGGTTTTGTTTTAATATTGATATGAATATAGGATATACTGTATTTGGTAGTCAAAGTTAAATCCACCATTGCCCACTTTATTTTTATTTGTTTTATTGGTAGGCTATCTGTCTTGAGAAGCAGGAAGAGATGGATAGATGGATAGATATAGAATAACTTTTCCTAATGAAAAAATAAAAATAAAAACAGGAGCGGGATGGGAGCGGGAGTAATTTCGAGTGGGAGCGGGATGGGATCAGGAGTCATTCTACAGGAGTGGGACAGGATGGGATTTTGTTTTTTACTCTGGCCCAGGATTGGGACAGGACAGGATTTTTTCTGCAGGAGTGGGATGGGACAGGAGTGAAAATCCACTCCCGTGTCAGTCTCTAGTGCACTGCAGACGATCAGAAATCAGCAGAGAGTGAGTGATGTTTGCACTACTCTATGCCGAATTGAAGTGGACCCAGACTTTCCTCCCTGGAAATAAAAAACGTCTGGGTTTCCGAGGCTAGTCACACCCTAACTAAAAAAATAGGGTGCAGAGGGTGTTTGGACCAAGGAGGCGCTATAAGGCGCTGTCGGCGGTCAATGAGTTAACCCATTCTGTGCGGGAACCCCTTTTGGTGTTAGCATTATGTTATGCTTTAGCTATTGAAAAATAGCAGATCTACAAGCTCATAGCGCGCCACCGAGTGGCTCGCTATGAGCTTGTAGGTCTGCTATTTTTGAAAAATCGAAGAACCACTGACATAGAAACCAAGCTTTTTCAGAAAACTGTCAGGATGTAGAAGACATTTATAGAATCTGATCTCAGGTCAAAATGGGTTAATAATAATAAAAACCTTCTCTCCCAGCAGCGTCTCCCTCTTCATGCGCCGTACGCTGTACAGTCTGAAGCGGAGGGCGGAGTCTCCCACGCTCTGAGCGTCCACCTGGCTGAAGCAGAAGGTCTCCGTGAACATGGGGCACGCCCCCTTCTGGACGGAGGTCCGAGCGCGCTGCTTCCTGCCTGGCAACAGGACCATGTGCACCTACACACACACGCACACACACGCACACGCGCGCACACGCACGCACGCACGCACACGCACACGCACACGCACACGCACACGCACACAAAGCCACAATCAAGTCAGTGTTAATCAGAGCATTCAATGCTCCAGTAGACACGTCTCAGTAGGCTGCATCCTGTGTGGTTGATCATGGCTACCAGCGACGACGTGACGTGGCCGGTTAAGACTGATATGAGGTTAGGAGACTTAATGTGGCCGGTTAAGACTGATATGAGGTTAGGAGACTTAATGTGGCCGGTTAAGACTGATATGAGGTTAGGAGACTTAATGTGGCCGGTTAAGACTGATATGAGGTTAGGAGACTTAATGTGGCCGGTTAAGACTGATATGAGGTTAGGAGACTTAATGTGGCCGGTTAAGACTGATATGAGGTTAGGAGACTTATTGTGGCCGGTTAAGACTGATATGAGGTTAGGAGACTTAATGTGGCCGGTTAAGACTGATATGAGGTTAGGAGACTCAATGTGGCCGGTTAAGACTGATATGAGGTTAGGATACATTGGGCAGTATTATGCGTGTCTTAAGTATGAGGTCTTATGACTTAACTTAAGACCTGGAGGCGTGGTCAATGCTGTTTGGCCACTCAGAATAGCCAAATGGCATTGATCACGCCTCCAGGTCTTAAGTTAAGTAATAAGACCTGGTACTTAAGACATGCATAATACTGCCCTTAATGTGGCTAGTTAAGACTGATATGAGGTTAGGAGATGTCTGTGACGGTGTTGTTTTTGTCGACTAAAACTAAGACGAAAAATGTTCGTCGACTACCTTTTTTCACTGACGAAAACTAAATGGAAACTAAATAAAAACTAAGCTATGATGACTAAAACTAAGACTAAATGTATTGACAATTTCATCAACAAATAAAAACTAGACTAAAATGTTAGGAAGGGACTAGTGGACAAGAGATCCAGTATAAGTCATTTTACACTTGGTTGCATGCTGAAAATAGCCGATCTACAAGCATCAAACCGATCAAAAAACGTCATTACGACAGCATCAAGGCCCGCCAAAATACATTTTAGTCGACTAAATCACCTGAAGATTTAGTCCTACGATATTTAGTCGACTAAACCTAGACTAACACTAAAACATTCCAGGTGACTAAAATGTGACTAAAACTAAAAGCTATTCAACAGACTATAATTATGACTAAAAACTAAAATCTAAATTTTCTGCCAAAAACAACACTAGCCTGACCACACTGACCTGCCAGGCGAGGTTAAAACAACACTAGCCTGACCACACTGACCTGCCAGGCGAGGTTAAAACAACACTAGCCTGACCACACTGACCTGCCAGGCGAGGTTAAAACAACACTAGCCTGACCACACTGACCTGCCAGGCGAGGTTAAAACAACACTAGCCTGACCACACTGACCTGCCAGGCGAGGTTAAAACAACACTAGCCTGACCACACTGACCTGCCAGGCGAGGTTAAAACAACCCTAGCCTGACCACACTGACCTGCCAGGCGAGGTTAAAACAACACTAGCCTGACCACACTGACCTGCCAGGCGAGGTTCTGACCAGGCGAGGTTCTGACCACACTGACCTGCCAGGCGAGGTTCTGACCACACTGACCTGCCAGGCGAGGTTCTGACCAGGCGAGGTTCTGACCACACTGACCTGCCAGGCGAGGTTCTGACCACACTGACCTGCCAGGCGAGGTTCTGACCACACTGACCTGCCAGGCGAGGTTCTGACCAGGCGAGGTTCTGACCAGGCGAGGTTCTGACCAGGCGAGGTTCTGACCAGGCGAGGTTCTGACCACACTGACCTGCCAGGCGAGGTTCCCGCTGCCTTGCAGCGCCGGCGTGTCCGTGACGGAGGTGACGGTGACGGCCAGGCGCTGCTCGTTGGCGTGGTAGTCCAACAGGACGTCCAGCGTGCCACCGTGCTTCATGGCGTCCGTGTTCGCCTCGTAGCCTTTAGGGAACAGAGCCTCCCACCCATTGGCTGAAATGCCCTGGAGGAGGAGGAGAAAGAAAAAAATAAAACACGGCGATCTTAACTGGTTCACAGCCAGATGGCGCCAGAGCTCTCTACCCCTGAAAGTGCCAGACGTTTTTGAAAAAGAAAACACCACCAAAAATGGCTGACAATCAGTTCCCGGTTCAAAGCCTAGTAAACATCCGCTACTCTTCTCGCAGTGGTGGAGGGGACGTGAGCGGTCCGGTGGTGGAGGGGACGTGAGCGGTCCGGTGGTGGAGGGGACGTGAGCGGTCCGGTGGTGGAGGGGACGTGAGCGGTCCGGTGGTGGAGCGGACGTGAGCGGTCCGGTGGTGGAGGGGACGTGAGCGGTCCGGTGGTGGAGGGGACGTGAGCGGTCCGGTGGTGGAGGGGACGTGAGCGGTCCGGTGGTGGAGGGGACGTGAGCGGTCCGTGAGCGGACGTGAGCGGTCCGGTGGTGGAGGGGACGTGAGCGGTCCGGTGGTGGAGGGGACGTGAGCGGTCCGGTGGTGGAGGGGACGTGAGCGGTCCGGTGGTGGAGGGGACGTGAGCGGTCCGGTGGTGGAGGGGACGTGAGCGGTCCGGGGAATAATAGTTTTTGGCACATCTAAGTCAAATTAACCAAGCCCCGAATATCGCATTTTGAGCAGATTATGAGCCATAATGCACGAGTATGTTGGCCGTTTTTAGGTGGACGCGATCATCTGTTAGCATAAAATGCTAAATTATATATATTTTTCCCCTGGATTATCCATCCATCCATCCATCTTCAACCGCTTATCCGTAGTCGGGTCGCGGGGGCAACAGCTCCACCAGAGAGCTCCAGACTTCCCTCTCCAGAGCAACCTTAGTGACCCCAGCCCCCCCCGTCCCCCACCCGGGCTGCCGCCAGTTGCCCATCCGTGCACGGTGCATTTTGGCGGGCTTGATGTCGTCGTAATGACTGATTTTACACTTGCTGAAAATAGCCGATCTACAAGCTCACAACGCGTCGCAGCGCGACGCGTTGTGAGCTTGTAGATCGGCTATTTTCAGCATGCAACCAAGTGTAAAATGACTTATACAGGATCTCTCGTCCACTAGTCCCTTCCTAACATTTTAGTCTAGTTTTTATTTGTTGACGAAATTGTCAGTATATTTAGTCTTAGTTTTAGTCGTCAGAGCTTCATTTTCATTTAGTTTAGTTTTTGTCTGTGAAAAAAAGGTAGTCGACAAACATTTTTCGTCTTAGATTTTAGTCGACGAAAAATCAACACTGCTCACCTGTGTGCTGAGCGGCGCGGTGCTGTCGCTGCAGGGCGCGTCCTCTCCGTAGGCCTTGGTCAGGTAGCGCTCCATGTCGTTCTGTCGCGACACCGCCGTCCCGCTGTCCGCGCTGTCGTCGTCGTCCTCGTCCCCGTCGCTGGGACACTTGTCTCCGTCTCCGTACGCGTACAGCAGGAGGACGGGACTGTCCGTACCGGCGGGCGACATGCAGCCGCCGCCGCCGCCGCCCTTGGCGTCGTCGTTGGCGCCCCCTAGGCCCAGGTCGTATGGCGTGTTGGCGCCCCCTAGGCCCAGGTCGGACGGCGTGCAGCAGGACATGCGAGGCGAGCCGTTGTCATCGTCACGGTACGGCGGAGGCTGCAGCTCGTCCAGCGGAGGAGTCCGTCGCATCCTCTGGATGTAGCTGGCTGCATGTTGGAACCAGACAGTATAGGGTTAGTGATGTAGCTGGCTGCATGTTGGAACCAGACAGGTAGGGTTAGTGATGTAGCTGGCTGCGTGTAGGAACCAGACAGGTAGGGTTAGTGATGTAGCTGGCTGCGTGTTGGAACCAGACAGGTAGGGTTAGTGATGTAGCTGGCTGCATGTTGGAACCAGACAGGTAGGGTTAGTGATGTAGCTGGCTGCGTGTTGGAACCAGACAGGTAGGGTTAGTGATGTAGCTGGCTGCGTGTTGGAACCAGACAGGTAGGGTTAGTGATGTAGCTGGCTGCGTGTTGGAACCAGACAGGTAGGGTTAGTGGTGTAGCTGGCTGCGTGTTGGAACCAGACAGGTAGGGTTAGTGATGTAGCTGGCTGCATGTTGGAACCAGACAGCTAGGGTTAGTGATGTAGCTGGCTGCATGTTGGAACCAGACAGGTAGGGTTAGTGATGTAGCTGGCTGCGTGTAGGAACCAGACAGGTAGGGTTAGTGATGTAGCTGGCTGCATGTTGGAACCAGACAGGTAGGGTTAGTGATGTAGCTGGCTGCATGTTGGAACCAGACAGGTAGGGTTAGTGATGTAGCTGGCTGCGTGTAGGAACCAGACAGGTAGGGTTAGTGATGTAGCTGGCTGCATGTTGGAACCAGACAGCTAGGGTTAGTGATGTAGCTGGCTGCATGTTGGAACCAGACAGGTAGGGTTAGTGGTGTAGCTGGCTGCATGTTGGAACCAGACAGGTAGGGTTAGTGATGTAGCTGGCTGCGTGTTGGAACCAGACAGGTAGGGTTAGTGATGTAGCTGGCTGCGTGTTGGAACCAGACAGGTAGGGTTAGTGGTGTAGCTGGCTGCGTGTTGGAACCAGACAGCTAGGGTTAGTGATGTAGCTGGCTGCGTGTTGGAACCAGACAGCTAGGGTTAGTGATGTAGCTGGCTGCATGTTGGAACCAGACAGGTAGGGTTAGTGATGTAGCTGGCTGCGTGTTGGAACCAGACAGCTAGGGTTAGTGATGTAGCTGGCTGCATGTTGGAACCAGACAGGTAGGGTTAGTGATGTAGCTGGCTGCGTGTTGGAACCAGACAGGTAGGGTTAGTGATGTAGCTGGCTGCGTGTTGGAACCAGACAGGTAGGGTTAGTGATGTAGCTGGCTGCGTGTTGGAACCAGACAGGTAGGGTTAGTGATGTAGCTGGCTGCATGTTGGAACCAGACAGGTAGGGTTAGTGATGTAGCTGGCTGCGTGTAGGAACCAGACAGGTAGGGTTAGTGATGTAGCTGGCTGCGTGTTGGAACCAGACAGCTAGGGTTAGTGATGTAGCTGGCTGCATGTTGGAACCAGACAGGTAGGGTTAGTGATGTAGCTGGCTGCATGTTGGAACCAGACAGGTAGGGTTAGTGATGTAGCTGGCTGCATGTTGGAACCAGACAGGTAGGGTTAGTGATGTAGCTGGCTGCATGTTGGAACCAGACAGGTAGGGTTAGTGATGTAGCTGGCTGCATGTTGGAACCAGACAGGTAGGGTTAGTGATGTAGCTGGCTGCATGTTGGAACCAGACAGGTAGGGTTAGTGATGTAGCTGGCTGCATGTTGGAACCAGACAGGTAGGGTTAGTGATGTAGCTGGCTGCATGTTGGAACCAGACAGGTAGGGTTAGTGATGTAGCTGGCTGCGTGTTGGAACCAGACAGCTAGGGTTAGTGATGTAGCTGGCTGCATGTTGGAACCAGACAGGTAGGGTTAGTGATGTAGCTGGCTGCGTGTTGGAACCAGACAGGTAGGGTTAGTGGTGTAGCTGGCTGCGTGTTGGAACCAGACAGGTAGGGTTAGTGGTGTAGCTGGCTGCGTGTTGGAACCAGACAGGTAGGGTTAGTGGTGTAGCTGGCTGCGTGTTGGAACCAGACAGGTAGGGTTAGTGATGTAGCTGGCTGCATGTTGGAACCAGACAGGTAGGGTTAGTGATGTAGCTGGCTGCATGTTGGAACCAGACAGCTAGGGTTAGTGATGTAGCTGGCTGCATGTTGGAACCAGACAGGTAGGGTTAGTGATGTAGCTGGCTGCATGTTGGAACCAGACAGCTAGGGTTAGTGATGTAGCTGGCTGCATGTTGGAACCAGACAGGTAGGGTTAGTGATGTAGCTGGCTGCATGTTGGAACCAGACAGCTAGGGTTAGTGATGTAGCTGGCTGCATGTTGGAACCAGACAGGTAGGGTTAGTGATGTAGCTGGCTGCGTGTTGGAACCAGACAGGTAGGGTTAGTGATGTAGCTGGCTGCATGTTGGAACCAGACAGCTAGGGTTAGTGATGTAGCTGGCTGCATGTTGGAACCAGACAGCTAGGGTTAGTGATGTAGCTGGCTGCATGTTGGAACCAGACAGGTAGGGTTAGTGATGTAGCTGGCTGCGTGTTGGAACCAGACAGCTAGGGTTAGTGATGTAGCTGGCTGCGTGTTGGAACCAGACAGGTAGGGTTAGTGATGTAGCTGGCTGCATGTTGGAACCAGACAGCTAGGGTTAGTGATGTAGCTGGCTGCGTGTTGGAACCAGCCAGGTAGGGTTAGTGATGTAGCTGGCTGCATGTTGGAACCAGACAGGTAGGGTTAGTGATGTAGCTGGCTGCATGTTGGAACCAGACAGGTAGGGTTAGTGATGTAGCTGGCTGCGTGTTGGAACCAGACAGGTAGGGTTAGTGATGTAGCTGGCTGCATGTTGGAACCAGACAGGTAGGGTTAGTGATGTAGCTGGCTGCGTGTTGGAACCAGACAGCTAGGGTTAGTGATGTAGCTGGCTGCATGTTGGAACCAGACAGCTAGGGTTAGTGATGTAGCTGGCTGCATGTTGGAACCAGACAGGTAGGGTTAGTGATGTAGCTGGCTGCGTGTTGGAACCAGACAGGTAGGGTTAGTGATGTAGCTGCTGCATGTTGGAACCAGACAGCTAGGGTTAGTGATGTAGCTGGCTGCATGTTGGAACCAGACAGGTAGGGTTAGTGATGTAGCTGGCTGCGTGTTGGAACCAGACAGGTAGGGTTAGTGATGTAGCTGGCTGCGTGTAGGAACCAGACAGGTAGGGTTAGTGATGTAGCTGGCTGCATGTTGGAACCAGACAGGTAGGGTTAGTGATGTAGCTGGCTGCGTGTAGGAACCAGACAGGTAGGGTTAGTGATGTAGCTGGCTGCGTGTAGGAACCAGACAGGTAGGGTTAGTGATGTAGCTGGCTGCATGTTGGAACCAGACAGGTAGGGTTAGTGATGTAGCTGGCTGCATGTTGGAACCAGACAGGTAGGGTTAGTGATGTAGCTGGCTGCGTGTTGGAACCAGACAGGTAGGGTTAGTGATGTAGCTGGCTGCGTGTTGGAACCAGACAGGTAGGGTTAGTGATGTAGCTGCTGCATGTTGGAACCAGACAGGTAGGGTTAGTGATGTAGCTGGCTGCATGTTGGAACCAGACAGGTAGGGTTAGTGATGTAGCTGGCTGCGTGTTGGAACCAGACAGGTAGGGTTAGTGATGTAGCTGGCTGCATGTTGGAACCAGACAGGTAGGGTTAGTGATGTAGCTGGCTGCATGTTGGAACCAGACAGGTAGGGTTAGTGATGTAGCTGGCTGCATGTTGGAACCAGACAGCTAGGGTTAGTGATGTAGCTGGCTGCGTGTTGGAACCAGACAGGTAGGGTTAGTGATGTAGCTGGCTGCGTGTTGGAACCAGACAGCTAGGGTTAGTGATGTAGCTGGCTGCATGTTGGAACCAGACAGGTAGGGTTAGTGATGTAGCTGGCTGCGTGTTGGAACCAGACAGGTAGGGTTAGTGGTGTAGCTGGCTGCGTGTTGGAACCAGACAGGTAGGGTTAGTGATGTAGCTGGCTGCATGTTGGAACCAGACAGGTAGGGTTAGTGATGTAGCTGGCTGCGTGTTGGAACCAGACAGGTAGGGTTAGTGATGTAGCTGGCTGCATGTTGGAACCAGACAGGTAGGGTTAGTGGTGTAGCTGGCTGCGTGTTGGAACCAGACAGGTAGGGTTAGTGATGTAGCTGGCTGCGTGTTGGAACCAGACAGGTAGGGTTAGTGATGTAGCTGGCTGCATGTTGGAACCAGACAGGTAGGGTTAGTGGTGTAGCTGGCTGCGTGTTGGAACCAGACAGGTAGGGTTAGTGGTGTAGCTGGCTGCGTGTTGGAACCAGACAGGTAGGGTTAGTGATGTAGCTGGCTGCGTGTAGGAACCAGACAGGTAGGGTTAGTGATGTAGCTGGCTGCGTGTTGGAACCAGACAGGTAGGGTTAGTGGTGTAGCTGGCTGCGTGTTGGAACCAGACAGGTAGGGTTAGTGATGTAGCTGGCTGCATGTTGGAACCAGACAGCTAGGGTTAGTGATGTAGCTGGCTGCGTGTTGGAACCAGACAGCTAGGGTTAGTGATGTAGCTGGCTGCGTGTTGGAACCAGACAGGTAGGGTTAGTGATGTAGCTGGCTGCGTGTTGGAACCAGACAGCTAGGGTTAGTGATGTAGCTGGCTGCGTGTTGGAACCAGACAGCTAGGGTTAGTGATGTAGCTGGCTGCGTGTTGGAACCAGACAGCTAGGGTTAGTGATGTAGCTGGCTGCGTGTTGGAACCAGACAGCTAGGGTTAGTGATGTAGCTGGCTGCGTGTTGGAACCAGACAGGTAGGGTTAGTGATGTAGCTGGCTGCGTGTTGGAACCAGACAGGTAGGGTTAGTGATGTAGCTGGCTGCATGTTGGAACCAGACAGGTAGGGTTAGTGATGTAGCTGGCTGCGTGTTGGAACCAGACAGGTAGGGTTAGTGATGTAGCTGGCTGCATGTTGGAACCAGACAGCTAGGGTTAGTGATGTAGCTGGCTGCATGTTGGAACCAGACAGCTAGGGTTAGTGATGTAGCTGGCTGCGTGTTGGAACCAGACAGGTAGGGTTAGTGATGTAGCTGGCTGCATGTTGGAACCAGACAGGTAGGGTTAGTGATGTAGCTGGCTGCATGTTGGAACCAGACAGGTAGGGTTAGTGATGTAGCTGGCTGCATGTTGGAACCAGACAGGTAGGGTTAGTGATGTAGCTGGCTGCATGTTGGAACCAGACAGGTAGGGTTAGTGATGTAGCTGGCTGCATGTTGGAACCAGACAGGTAGGGTTAGTGATGTAGCTGGCTGCGTGTTGGAACCAGACAGGTAGGGTTAGTGATGTAGCTGGCTGCATGTTGGAACCAGACAGGTAGGGTTAGTGATGTAGCTGGCTGCGTGTTGGAACCAGACAGGTAGGGTTAGTGATGTAGCTGGCTGCATGTTGGAACCAGACAGCTAGGGTTAGTGATGTAGCTGGCTGCATGTTGGAACCAGACAGCTAGGGTTAGTGATGTAGCTGGCTGCGTGTTGGAACCAGACAGGTAGGGTTAGTGATGTAGCTGGCTGCATGTTGGAACCAGACAGGTAGGGTTAGTGATGTAGCTGGCTGCATGTTGGAACCAGACAGGTAGGGTTAGTGATGTAGCTGGCTGCATGTTGGAACCAGACAGCTAGGGTTAGTGATGTAGCTGGCTGCATGTTGGAACCAGACAGGTAGGGTTAGTGATGTAGCTGGCTGCATGTTGGAACCAGACAGGTAGGGTTAGTGATGTAGCTGGCTGCATGTTGGAACCAGACAGGTAGGGTTAGTGATGTAGCTGGCTGCATGTTGGAACCAGACAGGTAGGGTTAGTGATGTAGCTGGCTGCGTGTTGGAACCAGACAGGTAGGGTTAGTGGTGTAGCTGGCTGCATGTTGGAACCAGACAGGTAGGGTTAGTGATGTAGCTGGCTGCATGTTGGAACCAGACAGCTAGGGTTAGTGATGTAGCTGGCTGCGTGTTGGAACCAGACAGGTAGGGTTAGTGATGTAGCTGGCTGCATGTTGGAACCAGACAGGTAGGGTTAGTGATGTAGCTGGCTGCGTGTTGGAACCAGACAGGTAGGGTTAGTGATGTAGCTGGCTGCATGTTGGAACCAGACAGGTAGGGTTAGTGATGTAGCTGGCTGCATGTTGGAACCAGACAGGTAGGGTTAGTGATGTAGCTGGCTGCATGTTGGAACCAGACAGCTAGGGTTAGTGATGTAGCTGGCTGCATGTTGGAACCAGACAGGTAGGGTTAGTGATGTAGCTGGCTGCATGTTGGAACCAGACAGGTAGGGTTAGTGGTGTAGCTGGCTGCATGTTGGAACCAGACAGGTAGGGTTAGTGATGTAGCTGGCTGCATGTTGGAACCAGACAGGTAGGGTTAGTGATGTAGCTGGCTGCATGTTGGAACCAGACAGGTAGGGTTAGTGGTGTAGCTGGCTGCATGTTGGAACCAGACAGGTAGGGTTAGTGATGTAGCTGGCTGCGTGTTGGAACCAGACAGGTAGGGTTAGTGGTGTAGCTGGCTGCATGTTGGAACCAGACAGGTAGGGTTAGTGATGTAGCTGGCTGCATGTTGGAACCAGACAGGATGTATAGCTGGCTGCATGTTGGAACCAGCCAGGTAGGGTTAGTGATGTAGCTGGCTGCGTGTTGGAACCAGACAGGTAGGGTTAGTGATGTAGCTGGCTGCGTGTTGGAACCAGACAGGTAGGGTTAGTGATGTAGCTGGCTGCATGTTGGAACCAGACAGGATGTATAGCTGGCTGCATGTTGGAACCAGCCAGGTAGGGTTAGTGATGTAGCTGGCTGCGTGTTGGAACCAGACAGGTAGGGTTAGTGATGTAGCTGGCTGCGTGTTGGAACCAGACAGGTAGGGTTAGTGATGTAGCTGGCTGCGTGTTGGAACCAGACAGGATGTATAGCTGGCTGCGTGTTGGAACCAGACAGGTAGGCCAGTCATTTACATTTACATTTTTGTATAACCCCATTGTTCAGCCGGTGCCAATGAATGCATGAGGAGTGAGCAGCGTTATTTTAAGCCTGAGGGTGATGTGGTTACTGCTGGCTTCAGTACAAAGTGTCCCTCGGGGATGATAAATAGAATGCTGTACCTTGTGAACAACGGAGAGAGAGCCGACCCTGTGGCTGGCCTGGATAACTCTCACATAGATGCATGTAGCACTTAAACCATTTTGTGCGGGAACCCCTTTCGGTGTTTCAAGCATTATGTCATGCTTTAGCTATTGAAAAATAGCAGATCTACAAGCTCGTAGCGTGGCACCGAGTGCCGCACTACGAGCTTGTAGGTCTGCTATTTTTGAAAAATCGTGAACATGCAAATCTTTGAATATTCTTTCAGAGCGAACGTTTTTAACTCAAATCGTTGCTTCTGGTGGGGTTCCTGCATGAACTACATATTTTGAGATGGGGGTCGGCGGCCAATTACATATGATTTTTGGGGGTCCTTGACATGAAAATGTTTGAGAACCACTGATATAGAAACATGGGTTTTTCTGAAAGCTGTCAGCATGTAGAATCGAACTCAGGTCAAAATGGGTTAAACTAGAGCTACATTTACACTCTCACTGACAAACTCTCTGTTCTCTTATTCTTCTTCAAGATGACTTTATTTATCATTTGTTTTTTCCAACTGCCAGCAGCAGAAAATACAAACTAAATGATGTTTCTCCTAGTTAAAAAGAGACGGCACAAACTCATACAAGAATAACAATATCAAATGCAAAACAATACCCTGAGTCTAAATAAGTTCTAAAAAACGACAGGAATTCAAGTCATTAAAATCTGAACATAAAGCTAATGTCATCTCTTCTCTTGCATTGGAATGCCTCCCCGGGTTCATGTCCATATTGTGGAATCTGGGAACCCATAATTCTACATATTTCATAAGTAATGTGTGTTCCTGTGTATTCCTGAGATACACCCAAGGACATCTGCATCTAGAGATACACCCAAGGACATCTGCATCTAGAGATAAACAGGGACAACAGTGGTTCAAATAGTGGTGGACTCTACCTGGCAGGAGGGTGTGGTCACTGTCTGATAGTGGTGGAGTCTACCTGGCAGGAGGGTGTGGTCACTGTCTGATAGGGGTGGACTCTACAGGAGGGTGTGGTCACTGTCTGATAGGGGTGGACTCTACAGGAGGGTGTGGTCACTGTCTGATAGGGGTGGACTCTACAGGAGGGTGTGGTCACTGTCTGATAGTGGTGGACTCTACCTGGCAGGAGGGAGTGGTCACTGTCTGATAGTGGTGGACTCTACCTGGCAGGAGGGTGTGGTCACTGTCTGATAGTGGTGGACTCTACAGGAGGGTGTGGTCACTGTCTGATAGGGGTGGACTCTACAGGAGGGTGTGGTCACTGTCTGATAGGGGTGGACTCTACAGGAGGGTGTGGTCACTGTCTGATAGTGGTGGACTCTACAGGAGGGTGTGGTCACTGTCTGATAGGGGTGGACTCTACCTGGCAGGAGGGAGTGGTCACTGTCTGATAGTGGTGGACTCTACAGGAGGGTGTGGTCACTGTCTGATAGTGGTGGACTCTACAGGAGGGTGTGGTCACTGTCTGATAGTGGTGGACTCTACAGGAGGGTGTGGTCACTGTCTGATAGTGGTGGACTCTACAGGAGGGTGTGGTCACTGTCTGATAGGGGTGGACTCTACCTGGCAGGAGGGAGTGGTCACTGTCTGATAGGGGTGGACTCTACCTGGCAGGAGGGTGTGGTCACTGTCTGATAGGGGTGGACTCTACCTGGCAGGAGGGAGTGGTCACTGTCTGATAGTGGTGGACTCTACAGGAGGGTGTGGTCACTGTCTGATAGGGGTGGACTCTACCTGGCAGGAGGGTGTGGTCACTGTCTGATAGTGGTGGACTCTACAGGAGGGTGTGGTCACTGTCTGATAGTGGTGGACTCTACAGGAGGGAGTGGTCACTGTCTGATAGTGGTGGACTCTACCTGGCAGGAGGGTGTGGTCACTGTCTGATAGTGGTGGACTCTACAGGAGGGAGTGGTCACTGTCTGATAGTGGTGGACTCTACCTGGCAGGAGGGTGTGGTCACTGTCTGATAGGGGTGGAGTCTACCTGGCAGGAGGGTGTGGTCACTGTCTGATAGGGGTGGAGTCTACCTGGCAGGAGGGTGTGGTCACTGTCTGATAGTGGTGGACTCTACAGGAGGGTGTGGTCACTGTCTGATAGTGGTGGACTCTACAGGAGGGAGTGGTCACTGTCTGATAGTGGTGGACTCTACCTGGCAGGAGGGTGTGGTCACTGTCTGATAGTGGTGGACTCTACAGGAGGGTGTGGTCACTGTCTGATAGGGGTGGACTCTACCTGGCAGGAGGGTGTGGTCACTGTCTGATAGTGGTGGACTCTACCTGGCAGGAGGGTGTGGTCACTGTCTGATAGTGGTGGACTCTACAGGAGGGAGTGGTCACTGTCTGATAGTGGTGGACTCTACCTGGCAGGAGGGTGTGGTCACTGTCTGATAGGGGTGGAGTCTACCTGGCAGGAGGGTGTGGTCACTGTCTGATAGGGGTGGAGTCTACCTGGCAGGAGGGTGTGGTCACTGTCTGATAGTGGTGGAGTCTACCTGGCAGGAGGGAGTGGTCACTGTCTGATAGGGGTGGACTCTACAGGAGGGAGTGGTCACTGTCTGATAGTGGTGGACTCTACAGGAGGGTGTGGTCACTGTCTGATAGTGGTGGACTCTACCTGGCAGGAGGGAGTGGTCACTGTCTGATAGGGGTGGACTCTACAGGAGGGAGTGGTCACTGTCTGATAGTGGTGGACTCTACCTGGCAGGAGGGTGTGGTCACTGTCTGATAGGGGTGGAGTCTACCTGGCAGGAGGGTGTGGTCACTGTCTGATAGTGGTGGACTCTACCTGGCAGGAGGGTGTGGTCACTGTCTGATAGTGGTGGACTCTACCTGGCAGGAGGGTGTGGTCACTGTCTGATAGGGGTGGACTCTACAGGAGGGAGTGGTCACTGTCTGATAGTGGTGGACTCTACAGGAGGGTGTGGTCACTGTCTGATAGGGGTGGACTCTACCTGGCAGGAGGGAGTGGTCACTGTCTGATAGGGGTGGAGTCTACCTGGCAGGAGGGAGTGGTCACTGTCTGATAGTGGTGGACTCTACCTGGCAGGAGGGTGTGGTCAGTCTGATAGTGGTGGACTCTACCTGGCAGGAGGGTGTGGTCACTGTCTGATAGTGGTGGACTCTACAGGAGGGTGTGGTCACTGTCTGATAGTGGTGGACTCTACAGGAGGGTGTGGTCACTGTCTGATAGGGGTGGACTCTACCTGGCAGGAGGGAGTGGTCACTGTCTGATAGGGGTGGAGTCTACCTGGCAGGAGGGAGTGGTCACTGTCTGATAGTGGTGGACTCTACCTGGCAGGAGGGTGTGGTCACTGTCTGATAGTGGTGGACTCTACAGGAGGGTGTGGTCACTGTCTGATAGGGGTGGACTCTACAGGAGGGTGTGGTCACTGTCTGATAGGGGTGGAGTCTACCTTGCAGGAGGGTGTGGTCACTGTCTGATAGTGGTGGACTCTACCTTGCAGGAGGGTGTGGTCACTGTCTGATAGTGGTGGACTCTACCTGGCAGGAGGGTGTGGTCAGTCTGATAGTGGTGGACTCTACCTGGCAGGAGGGTGTGGTCACTGTCTGATAGTGGTGGACTCTACCTGGCAGGAGGGTGTGGTCACTGTCTGATAGTGGTGGAGTCTACCTGGCAGGAGGGTGTGGTCACTGTCTGATAGTGGTGGACTCTACAGGAGGGAGTGGTCACTGTCTGATAGTGGTGGACTCTACCTGGCAGGAGGGTGTGGTCACTGTCTGATAGTGGTGGACTCTACAGGAGGGAGTGGTCACTGTCTGATAGGGGTGGAGTCTACCTGGCAGGAGGGTGTGGTCACTGTCCGATAGTGGTGGACTCTACCTGGCAGGAGGGTGTGGTCACTGTCTGATAGGGGTGGAGTCTACCTGGCAGGAGGGTGTGGTCAGTCTGATAGTGGTGGACTCTACCTGGCAGGAGGGTGTGGTCACTGTCTGATAGGGGTGGACTCTACCTGGCAGGAGGGTGTGGTCAGTCTGATAGTGGTGGACTCTACCTTGCAGGAGGGAGTGGTCACTGTCTGATAGGGGTGGACTCTACCTGGCAGGAGGGTGTGGTCACCGTCTGATAGTGGTGGACTCTACCTGGCAGGAGGGTGTGGTCACTGTCTGATAGTGGTGGACTCTACCTGGCAGGAGGGTGTGGTCACCGTCTGATAGTGGTGGACTCTACCTTGCAGGAGGGAGTGGTCACTGTCTGATAGGGGTGGAGTCTACCTGGCAGGAGGGAGTGGTCACTGTCTGAGCAAAATGTTTATTGTGATTCTTTATACACCGGTTGGAATTTAATGAAAGTTGGTCAGTTCTCTCCGAGACCGTAAGGCTGTCGGAAGAGTATGCTGAGGAGGAGGAGGAGGAGGAGGAGGAGTATTCTGTGCTGGAGGAGGAGGAGGAGGAGGAGGAGGAGGAGTATGCTGTGCTGGAGGAGGAGGAGGAGGAGGAGGAGTATGCTGTGCTGGAGGAGGAGGAGGAGTATGCTGTGCTGGAGGAGGAGGAGGAGGAGTATGCTGTGCTGGAGGAGGAGGAGGAGGAGGAGGATGCTGTGCTGGAGGAGGAGGAGGAGGAGGAGGAGGAGTATGCTGTGCTGGAGGAGGAGGAGGAGGAGGAGTATGCTGTGCTGGAGGAGGAGGAGGAGGAGTATGCTGTGCTGGAGGAGAAGGAGGAGGAGTATGCTGTGCTGGAGGAGGAGGAGGAGTATGCTGTGCTGGAGGAGGAGGAGGAGGAGGAGTATGCTGTGCTGGAGGAGGAGGAGGAGTATGCTGTGCTGGAGGAGGAGGAGGAGGAGGAGTATGCTGTGCTGGAGGAGGAGGAGGAGGAGGAGTATGCTGTGCTGGAGGAGGAGGAGGAGTATGCTGTGCTGGAGGAGGAGGAGGAGGAGGAGGAGTATGCTGTGCTGGAGGAGGAGGAGGAGGATGCTGTGCTGGAGGAGGAGGAGGAGTATGCTGTGCTGGAGGAGGAGGAGGAGGAGGAGTATGCTGTGCTGGAGGAGGAGGAGGAGTATGCTGTGCTGGAGGAGGAGGAGGAGGAGGAGTATGCTGTGCTGGAGGAGGAGGAGGAGTATGCTGTGCTGGAGGAGGAGGAGGAGGAGGAGGAGGAGTATGCTGTGCTGGAGGAGGAGGAGGAGGAGGAGGAGGAGGAGTATGCTGTGCTGGAGGAGGAGGAGGAGTATGCTGTGCTGGAGGAGGAGGAGGAGGAGGAGGAGGAGTATGCTGTGCTGGAGGAGGAGGAGGAGGAGGAGGAGGAGGAGGAGGAGGAGTATGCTGTGCTGGAGGAGGAGGAGGAGGAGGAGGAGGAGGAGGAGGAGGAGGAGTATGCTGTGCTGGAGGAGGAGGAGGAGGAGGAGGAGGAGGAGGAGGAGGAGTATGCTGTGCTGGAGGAGGAGGAGGAGGAGGAGGAGGAGTATGCTGTGCTGGAGGAGGAGGAGGAGGAGGAGTATGCTGTGCTGGAGGAGGAGGAGGAGGAGGAGTATGCTGTGCTGGAGGAGGAGGAGGAGGAGGAGGATGCTGTGCTGGAGGAGGAGGAGGAGGAGGAGGAGGAGGAGGAGGAGGAGGAGGAGGAGGAGGAGGAGGAGGAGGAGGAGGAGGAGGAGTATGCTGTGCTGGAGGAGGAGGAGGAGGAGGAGGATGCTGTGCTGGAGGAGGAGGAGGAGGAGGAGGAGGAGGAGGAGGAGGAGGAGGAGGAGGAGGAGGAGGAGGAGGAGTATGCTGTGCTGCTGTGTGTACTTTGTTGAAATAAACCACGAGCGAACATCAAACCATCAAGCTGCTCTCTGCCGGCTCAAACTTTCTCTCCGGGTGCTCTCCAGTTTTTAACAACAGTCTATTTTCTACGGTGTGGACCATAGAGTGTCATCTACTAGGGAGACATCACTACGGTGTGGACCATAGAGTGTCCTCTACTAGGGAGACATCACTACTACTAGTCTATAACAGTCTATTTTCTACGGTGTGGACCATAGAGTGTCATCTACTACGGTGTGGACCATAGAGTGTCATCTACTACGGTGTGGACCATAGAGTGTCATCTACTACGGTGTGGACCATAGAGTGTCATCTACTACGGTGTGGACCATAGAGTGTCATCTACTAGGGAGACATCACTACTACTAGACTGAGATGCAAGAACTACATTTGTTATTGTCACTCTGGCACTACTAGTGTGTCAGTGTTTGAAATGCAACTCAAAGTGCTTTACAGAGCAAGAAATAAAATAAAATAAAAACATTGAAATAATAGCAGTGAATAAGGCAATGCAGTGAATAGACAACAAGGATTCTAAAAGCTCAACTAAAAGCAAGAATGTAGAAGTAGGTCAAAAAATCACACCCGTGCGAAGTGAGTGGTGCAACTCCGTGTGGGGGTCCCCGGGGGCGGGGGGAGTTCCAGACCCACAGGAACGCACCCAAGGTGCCGGCCCGGTTCCGGCGAGCCGCCCCGCGTCCGAAACGGTTGAGAAATGACAGTTACCGTGTGGGGGTGCCTCTACTGTACTGTACTATACTGGCACACCCAAAATCATCAGTTAATATGTGCGTGTGTGTCTTTGTGTGCGTTAGGTTGCACACAGGTGGTGAAAAACAACCATGTTGTTTTCGTGCTCAGACCCACCCAGCCACCCACCCACCGACCCACACACATAGCTCCGTGGTTGCACCACTCACAAAGGAGAGGCTGACTGTCGAAGGTATATTAGTGAGACTAGAGTCCTTCCATAACAATGAGACTAGAGTCCTTCCATAACAATGAGACTATAGTCCTTCCATAACAATGAGACTATAGTCCTTCCATAACAATGAGACTAGAGTCCTTCCATAACAATGAGACTATAGTCCTTCCATAACAATGAGACTATAGTCCTTCCATAACAATGAGACTATAGTCCTTCCATAACAATGAGACTATAGTCCTTCCATAACAATGAGACTATAGTCCTTCCATAACAATGAGACTATAGTCCTTCCATAACAATGAGACTATAGTCCTTCCATAACAATGAGACTATAGTCCTTCCATAACAATGAGACTATAGTCCTTCCATAACAATGAGACTATAGTCCTTCCATAACAATGAGACTATAGTCCTTCCATAACATTTTAGTCTAGTTTGTATTTGTTGACAAAATTGTAAATGTATTTCATCTTAGTTTTTGTCATCACAGCCTAGTTTTTAATTCGTTTACGTCAGTGAAAAAAGGTAGTCGACTTATTTTTTTGTTGCAACTGAATGTCTGGAAAATGGAAATGAAGAGTTTACATATAGTACACATAGTGTATAGTGCATACACTTTCCTTAATGATTATATCTGGTTTCAGTATTTATTTATGATGGCGCTTTTATCCAAGGCTCTTTACATAGACTGTGCATTACATTCACCCATTCACACACACATTCACACACCTTTACATAGATTGTGCATTACATTCACCCATTCACACACACATTCACACACCTTTACATAGATTGTGCATTACATTCACCCATTCACACACACATTCACACACCTTTACATAGATTGTGCATTACATTCACCCATTCACACACACATTCACACACCTTTACATAGATTGTGCATTACATTCACACATTCACACACACATTCACACACCTTTAAATAGATTGTGCATTACATTCAATTTCACACACCGATGGCAGCTGAAACCATGCAAGGCACCAACCTGCACATCAGGAGCAATTAGGGGTTCAGTGTCTTGCTCAAGGACACTTCGACACTAACTCTGGGGGATCCCACAGGGATCGAACCGGGAACCTTGAGTTCTCAGCAGTAGGAAGTGTTACGACAGACTTACCGTCGTGCGCCGAGGCCTCGCTGCTGTAGCCATCGTACGCGGCGGGCCTGCAGTCCCAGCTCCGCAGCAGCGAGCTCCCCCTGGCGGTGCGGCCTGCCAACGGCGCCCCCTCCTGGTGGGGGGGGTGGTGGTGGTGGTGGTGGGGGTGGTGCAGGTACTGGCCCAGCAGCTCCTCGTCGCTGTCGGAGGACGACGACGAGCCCAACGCCGCCGCCGGCAGCTCCGCTGGAGCGCTGGAGGAGCTGGACTTCTCCGCCTGCGCCGACCCGCCACCTGTAGGTGTTGGGGTGAAATCAACCCTCAAGGCTTTCTGACAGACATATGGGCGGGGTTTTTCCTTACTGGGCGGGGTTTTTCCTTACTGGGCGGGGTTTTTCCTTTTCTTTTACATGACTTGGGCGTGTTATAATGAAATGGACTCTAGAAAATCATTCCAGCTCGTAGCATGCCTCGTTAGGCAATAGACTTTCAATCCATACCTCCTGGGTTCAGTGGGTTCAAATCCTGCTCATATAATTGTTGTGTCCACCGCAAACAACTTTTTTTTGCGGATAAGGTGAAGTTTGCTTTTGGTCCGACATGTGTTGCGACGTGGGGGTAGGGTTAGTAATACTGGGACGTGGGGTAGGGTTAGTAATACTGGGACGTGGGGTAGGGTTAGTAATACTGGGAACGACGTGGGGTAGGGTTAGTAATACTGGGACGTGGGGTAGGGTTAGTAATACTGGGGTAGGGTTAGTAATACTGGGACGTGGGGTAGGGTTAGTAATACTGGGGGGTAGGGGTACGTGGGGTAGGGTTAGTAATACTGGGGGGTAGGGGTACGTGGGGTAGGGTTAGTAATACTGGGGGGTAGGGGTACGTGGGGTAGGGTTAGTAATACTGGGAACGACGTGGGGTAGGGTTAGTAATACTGGGAACGACGTGGGGTAGGGTTAGTAATACGTGGGGTAGGGTTAGTAATACTGGGAACGACGTGGGGTAGGGTTAGTAATACGTGGGGTAGGGTTAGTAATACTGGGAACGACGTGGGGTAGGGTTAGTAATACTGGGAACGACGTGGGGTAGGGTTAGTAATACTGGGACGTGGGGTAGGGTTAGTAATACTGGGACGTGGGGTAGGGTTAGTAATACTGGGACGTGGGGTAGGGTTAGTAATACTGGGACGTGGGGTAGGGTTAGTAATACTGGGACGTGGGGTAGGGTTAGTAATACTGGGACGTGGGGTAGGGTTAGTAATACTGGGACGTGGGGTAGGGTTAGTAATACTGGTCGACGTGGGGTAGGGTTAGTAATACTGGGACGTGGGGTAGGGTTAGTAATACTGGTCGACGTGGGGTAGGGTTAGTAATACTGGGACGTGGGGTAGGGTTAGTAATACTGGTCGACGTGGGGTAGGGTTAGTAATACTGGGACGTGGGGTAGGGTTAGTAATACTGGTCGACGTGGGGTAGGGTTAGTAATACTGGGACGTGGGGTAGGGTTAGTAATACTGGGACGTGGGGTAGGGTTAGTAATACTGGGACGTGGGGTAGGGTTAGTAATACTGGTCGACGTGGGGTAGGGTTAGTAATACTGGGACGTGGGGTAGGGTTAGTAATACTGGGACGTGGGGTAGGGTTAGTAATACTGGGACGTGGGGTAGGGTTAGTAATACTAGGAACGTGGGGTAGGGTTAGTAATACTGGGACGTGGGGTAGGGTTAGTAATACTGGGAACGTGGGGTAGGGTTAGTAATACTGGGACGTGGGGTAGGGTTAGTAATACTGGGAACGACGTGGGGTAGGGTTAGTAATACTGGGAACGACGTGGGGTAGGGTTAGTAATACGTGGGGTAGGGTTAGTAATACTGGGAACGACGTGGGGTAGGGTTAGTAATACGTGGGGTAGGGTTAGTAATACTGGGAACGACGTGGGGTAGGGTTAGTAATACTGGGAACGACGTGGGGTAGGGTTAGTAATACTGGGAACGACGTGGGGTAGGGTTAGTAATACTGGGAACGACCGGATTAAGGTTAGTGAGGGGTCCGTTTGTGGCTTTGTGTGGTGCCACTCAAAGTGCCTACTGGGTTGGTCATAACCCAGTAGGTCATAACCCAGTAGGTCATAACCCAGTAGGTCATAACCCGGTCATAACCCAGTAGGTCATAACCCGGTCATAACCCAGTAGGTCATAACCCAGTTGGTCATAACCCGGTCATAACCCAGTTGGTCATAACCCGGTCATAACCCAGTTGGTCATAACCCAGTAGGTCATAACCCGGTCATAACCCAGTAGGTCATAACCCAGTTGGTCATAACCCGGTCATAACCCAGTAGGTCATAACCCAGTTGGTCATAACCCAGTTGGTCATAACCCAGTAGGTCATAACCCGGTCATAACCAAGTAGGTCATAACCCAGTAGGTCATAACCCAGTTGGTCATAACCCAGTAGGTCATAACCCAGTAGGTCATAACCCAGTAGGTCATAACCCAGTAGGTCATAACCCGGTCATAACCCAGTAGGTCATAACCCAGTAGGTCATAACCCGGTCATAACCCAGTAGGTCATAACCCAGTAGGTCATAACCCAGTAGGTCATAACCCAGTAGGTCATAACCCGGTCATAACCCAGTAGGTCATAACCCAGTTGGTCATAACCCAGTAGGTCATAACCCAGTTGGTCATAACCCAGTAGGTCATAACCCAGTAGGTCATAACCCGGTCATAACCCAGTAGGTCATAACCCAGTAGGTCATAACCCAGTAGGTCATAACCCAGTCATAACCCAGTAGGTCATAACCCAGTTGGTCATAACCCAGTTGGTCATAACCCAGTAGGTCATAACCCAGTAGGTCATAACCCAGTAGGTCATAACCCAGTAGGTCATAACCCAGTAGGTCATAACCCGGTCATAACCCAGTAGGTCATAACCCAGTTGGTCATAACCCAGTAGGTCATAACCCAGTAGGTCATAACCCAGTAGGTCATAACCCGGTCATAACCCAGTTGGTCATAACCCGGTCATAACCCAGTAGGTCATAACCCAGTAGGTCATAACCCAGTAGGTCATAACCCAGTAGGTCATAACCCAGTAGGTCATAACCCAGTTGGTCATAACCCAGTAGGTCATAACCCAGTAGGTCATAACCCAGTAGGTCATAACCCAGTAGGTCATAACCCGGTCATAACCCAGTTGGTCATAACCCAGTAGGTCATAACCCAGTAGGTCATAACCCAGTAGGTCATAATCCGGTCATAACCCAGTAGGTCATAACCCGGTCATAACCCAGTTGGTCATAACCCAGTAGGTCATAACCCGGTCATAACCTAGTAGGTCATAACCCAGTAGGTCATAACCCAGTAGGTCATAACCCGGTCATAACCCAGTAGGTCATAACCCAGTAGGTCATAACCCAGTTGGTCATAACCCAGTAGGTCATAACCCAGTTGGTCATAACCCAGTAGGTCATAACCCAGTTGGTCATAACCCAGTAGGTCATAACCCAGTAGGTCATAACCCAGTTGGTCATAACCCAGTAGGTCATAACCCAGTAGGTCATAACCCAGTTGGTCATAACCCAGTAGGTCATAACCCAGTTGGTCATAACCCAGTAGGTCATAACCCAGTAGGTCATAACCCAGTTGGTCATAACCCAGTAGGTCATAACCCAGTTGGTCATAACCCAGTAGGTCATAACCCAGTAGGTCATAACCCAGTTGGTCATAACCCAGTAGGTCATAACCCAGTAGGTCATAACCCAGTTGGTCATAACCCAGTAGGTCATAACCCAGTAGGTCATAACCCGGTCATAACCCAGTAGGTCATAACCCAGTAGGTCATAACCCAGTAGGTCATAACCCAGTAGGTCATAACCCAGTCATAACCCAGTAGGTCATAACCCAGTTGGTCATAACCCAGTTGGTCATAACCCAGTAGGTCATAACCCAGTAGGTCATAACCCAGTAGGTCATAACCCGGTCATAACCCAGTAGGTCATAACCCAGTTGGTCATAACCCAGTAGGTCATAACCCAGTAGGTCATAACCCAGTTGGTCATAACCCAGTAGGTCATAACCCAGTAGGTCATAACCCAGTAGGTCATAACCCGGTCATAACCCAGTTGGTCATAACCCAGTAGGTCATAACCCAGTAGGTCATAACCCGGTCATAACCCAGTAGGTCATAACCCAGTAGGTCATAACCCAGTAGGTCATAACCCAGTCATAACCCAGTAGGTCATAACCCAGTTGGTCATAACCCAGTTGGTCATAACCCAGTAGGTCATAACCCAGTAGGTCATAACCCAGTAGGTCATAACCCGGTAGGTCATAACCCAGTTGGTCATAACCCAGTAGGTCATAACCCAGTAGGTCATAACCCAGTTGGTCATAACCCAGTTGGTCATAACCCAGTTGGTCATAACCCAGTAGGTCATAACCCAGTAGATCATAACCCAGTAGGTCATAACCCAGTAGGTCATAACCCAGTAGGTCATAACCCAGTAGGTCATAACCCAGTTGGTCATAACCCAGTAGGTCATAACCCAGTAGGTCATAACCCAGTAGGTCATAACCCGGTCATAACCCAGTAGGTCATTACCCAGTAGGTCATAACCCGGTAGGTCATAACCCAGTTGGTCATAACCCAGTAGGTCATAACCCAGTTGGTCATAACCCAGTAGGTCATAACCCAGTAGGTCATAACCCAGTAGGTCATAACCCGGTCATAACCCAGTTGGTCATAACCCAGTAGGTCATAACCCAGTAGGTCATAACCCGGTCATAACCCAGTTGGTCATAACCCAGTAGGTCATAACCCAGTTGGTCATAACCCAGTAGGTCATAATCCGGTCATAACCCAGTAGGTCATAACCCAGTAGGTCATAACCCAGTAGGTCATAACCCAGTAGGTCATAATCCGGTCATAACCCAGTAGGTCATAACCCGGTCATAACCCAGTTGGTCATAACCCAGTAGGTCATAACCCAGTAGGTCATAACCCGGTCATAACCCAGTAGGTCATAACCCAGTAGGTCATAACCCAGTAGGTCATAACCCAGTAGGTCATTACCCAGTAGGTCATAACCCGGTAGGTCATAACCCAGTTGGTCATAACCCAGTAGGTCATAACCCAGTTGGTCATAACCCAGTAGGTCATAACCCAGTAGGTCATAATCCAGTAGGTCATAACCCAGTTGGTCATAACCCAGTTGGTCATAACCCAGTAGGTCATAACCCAGTTGGTCATAACCCAGTAGGTCATAACCCAGTTGGTCATAACCCAGTAGGTCATAACCCAGTTGGTCATAACCCAGTAGGTCATAACCCAGTAGGTCATAATCCAGTAGGTCATAACCCAGTTGGTCATAACCCAGTTGGTCATAACCCAGTAGGTCATAACCCAGTTGGTCATAACCCAGTAGGTCATAATCCAGTAGGTCATAACCCAGTTGGTCATAACCCAGTAGGTCATAACCCAGTTGGTCATAACCCAGTAGGTCATAACCCAGTAGGTCATAATCCAGTAGGTCATAACCCAGTAGGTCATAACCCAGTTGGTCATAACCCAGTAGGTCATAACCCGGTCATAACCCAGTAGGTCATAACCCAGTTGGTCATAACCCAGTAGGTCATAACCCAGTTGGTCATAACCCAGTAGGTCATAACCCAGTAGGTCATAATCCAGTAGGTCATAACCCGGTCATAACCCAGTAGGTCATAACCCAGTTGGTCATAACCCAGTAGGTCATAACCCAGTAGGTCATAACCCAGTAGGTCATAACCCGGTCATAACCCAGTAGGTCATAACCCAGTTGGTCATAACCCAGTTGGTCATAACCCAGTAGGTCATAACCCAGTTGGTCATAACCCAGTAGGTCATAACCCAGTAGGTCATAATCCAGTAGGTCATAACCCAGTAGGTCATAACCCAGTAGGTCATAACCCAGTAGGTCATAACCCGGTCATAACCCAGTAGGTCATAACCCAGTTGGTCATAACCCAGTAGGTCATAACCCGGTCATAACCCAGTTGGTCATAACCCAGTAGGTCATAACCCGGTCATAACCCAGTTGGTCATAACCCAGTAGGTCATAACCCAGTAGGTCATAACCCGGTCATAACCCAGTTGGTCATAACCCAGTAGGTCATAACCCAGTAGGTCATAACCCAGTTGGTCATAACCCAGTAGGTCATAACCCGGTCATAACCCAGTAGGTCATAACCCAGTTGGTCATAACCCAGTAGGTCATAACCCGGTCATAACCCAGTTGGTCATAACCCAGTAGGTCATAACCCGGTCATAACCCAGTAGGTCATAACCCAGTTGGTCATAACCCAGTAGGTCATAACCCGGTCATAACCCAGTTGGTCATAACCCAGTAGGTCATAACCCGGTCATAACCCAGTTGGTCATAACCCAGTAGGTCATAACCCAGTAGGTCATAACCCGGTCATAACCCAGTAGGTCATAACCCAGTAGGTCATAACCCAGTTGGTCATAACCCAGTAGGTCATAACCCAGTAGGTCATAACCCAGTAGGTCATAACCCGGTCATAACCCAGTAGGTCATAACCCAGTAGGTCATAACCCAGTAGGTCATAACCCAGTAGGTCATAACCCGGTCATAACCCAGTAGGTCATAACCCAGTAGGTCATAACCCAGTCATAACCCAGTAGGTCATAACCCAGTAGGTCATAACCCGGTCATAACCCAGTAGGTCATAACCCAGTAGGTCATAACCCGGTCATAACCCAGTAGGTCATAACCCAGTTGGTCATAACCCAGTAGGTCATAACCCAGTAGGTCATAACCCAGTAGGTCATAACCCGGTCATAACCCAGTTGGTCATAACCCGGTCATAACCCAGTAGGTCATAACCCAGTAGGTCATAACCCAGTAGGTCATAACCCAGTTGGTCATAACCCAGTAGGTCATAACCCAGTAGGTCATAACCCAGTAGGTCATAACCCAGTAGGTCATAACCCAGTTGGTCATAACCCAGTAGGTCATAACCCAGTAGGTCATAACCCAGTAGGTCATAACCCAGTAGGTCATAACCCAGTTGGTCATAACCCAGTAGGTCATAACCCGGTCATAACCCAGTAGGTCATAACCCAGTAGGTCATAACCCAGTAGGTCATAACCCGGTCATAACCCAGTAGGTCATAACCCAGTAGGTCATAACCCAGTAGGTCATAACCCAGTAGGTCATAACCCAGTAGGTCATAACCCAGTAGGTCATAACCCAGTTGGTCATAACCCAGTAGGTCATAACCCGGTCATAACCCAGTTGGTCATAACCCAGTAGGTCATAACCCAGTTGGTCATAACCCAGTAGGTCATAACCCAGTTGGTCATAACCCAGTAGGTCATAACCCAGTAGGTCATAACCCAGTAGGTCATAACCCGGTCATAACCCAGTAGGTCATAACCCAGTAGGTCATAACCCGGTCATAACCCAGTTGGTCATAACCCAGTTGGTCATAACCCAGTAGGTCATAACCCGGTCATAACCCAGTAGGTCATAACCCAGTAGGTCATAACCCAGTTGGTCATAACCCAGTAGGTCATAACCCAGTAGGTCATAACCCAGTAGGTCATAACCCAGTTGGTCATAACCCAGTAGGTCATAACCCAGTTGGTCATAACCCAGTAGGTCATAACCCAGTTGGTCATAACCCAGTAGGTCATTACCCAGTAGGTCATAACCCGGTAGGTCATAACCCAGTTGGTCATAACCCAGTAGGTCATAACCCAGTTGGTCATAACCCAGTAGGTCATAACCCAGTAGGTCATAACCCGGTCATAACCCAGTAGGTCATAACCCAGTAGGTCATAACCCAGTTGGTCATAACCCAGTAGGTCATAACCCGGTCATAACCCAGTAGGTCATAACCCAGTAGGTCATAACCCAGTTGGTCATAACCCAGTAGGTCATAACCCAGTAGGTCATAACCCGGTCATAACCCAGTAGGTCATAACCCAGTTGGTCATAACCCAGTAGGTCATAACCCAGTAGGTCATAACCCGGTCATAACCCAGTAGGTCATAACCCAGTAGGTCATAACCCAGTAGGTCATAACCCAGTTGGTCATAACCCAGTTGGTCATAACCCAGTAGGTCATAACCCAGTAGGTCATAACCCAGTAGGTCATAACCCGGTCATAACCCAGTAGGTCATAACCCAGTAGGTCATAACCCGGTCATAACCCAGTAGGTCATAACCCGGTCATAACCCAGTTGGTCATAACCCAGTAGGTCATAACCCAGTAGGTCATAACCCAGTAGGTCATAACCCGGTCATAACCCAGTAGGTCATAACCCGGTCATAACCCAGTAGGTCATAACCCAGTAGGTCATAACCCAGTAGGTCATAACCCAGTAGGTCATAACCCGGTCATAACCCAGTTGGTCATAACCCAGTAGGTCATAACCCGGTCATAACCCAGTTGGTCATAACCCAGTTGGTCATAACCCAGTAGGTCATAACCCAGTTGGTCATAACCCAGTAGGTCATAACCCGGTCATAACCCAGTTGGTCATAACCCAGTAGGTCATAACCCAGTAGGTCATAACCCAGTAGGTCATAACCCAGTAGGTCATAACCCGGTCATAACCCAGTTGGTCATAACCCGGTCATAACCCAGTAGGTCATAACCCAGTTGGTCATAACCCAGTAGGTCATAACCCGGTCATAACCCAGTTGGTCATAACCCAGTAGGTCATAACCCAGTAGGTCATAACCCAGTAGGTCATAACCCAGTAGGTCATAACCCAGTAGGTCATAACCCAGTTGGTCATAACCCAGTAGGTCATAACCCAGTTGGTCATAACCCAGTTGGTCATAACCCAGTAGGTCATAACCCAGTAGGTCATAACCCAGTTGGTCATAACCCAGTTGGTCATAACCCAGTAGGTCATAACCCGGTCATAACCCAGTAGGTCATAACCCAGTAGGTCATAACCCGGTCATAACCCAGTTGGTCATAACCCAGTAGGTCATAACCCAGTAGGTCATAACCCGGTCATAACCCAGTTGGTCATAACCCAGTAGGTCATAACCCGGTCATAACCCAGTTGGTCATAACCCAGTAGGTCATAACCCAGTTGGTCATAACCCAGTAGGTCATAACCCGGTCATAACCCAGTTGGTCATAACCCAGTAGGTCATAACCCAGTTGGCCATAACCCAGTAGGTCATAACCCGGTCATAACCCAGTTGGTCATAACCCAGTAGGTCATAACCCAGTTGGTCATAACCCAGTTGGTCATAACCCAGTTGGTCATAACCCAGTTGGTCATAACCCAGTAGGTCATAACCCAGTAGGTCATAACCCGGTCATAACCCAGTTGGTCATAACCCAGTAGGTCATAACCCAGTAGGTCATAACCCAGTAGGTCATAACCCAGTAGGTCATAACCCAGTTGGTCATAACCCAGTAGGTCATAACCCAGTAGGTCATAACCCAGTAGGTCATAACCCAGTAGGTCATAACCCGGTCATAACCCAGTAGGTCATAACCCAGTAGGTCATAACCCAGTAGGTCATAACCCAGTTGGTCATAACCCAGTTGGTCATAACCCAGTAGGTCATAATCCAGTAGGTCATAACCCAGTAGGTCATAACCCAGTAGGTCATAACCCAGTAGGTCATAACCCAGTAGGTCATAACCCAGTTGGTCATAACCCAGTAGGTCATAACCCAGTTGGTCATAACCCAGTAGGTCATAACCCGGTCATAACCCAGTAGGTCATAACCCAGTTGGTCATAACCCAGTAGGTCATAACCCGGTCATAACCCAGTAGGTCATAACCCGGTCATAACCCAGTAGGTCATAACCCAGTTGGTCATAACCCAGTAGGTCATAACCCGGTCATAACCCAGTTGGTCATAACCCAGTAGGTCATAACCCAGTAGGTCATAACCCAGTAGGTCATAACCCAGTAGGTCATAACCCGGTCATAACCCAGTAGGTCATAACCCAGTTGGTCATAACCCAGTAGGTCATAACCCAGTAGGTCATAACCCAGTTGGTCATAACCCAGTTGGTCATAACCCAGTAGGTCATAACCCAGTAGGTCATAACCCAGTTGGTCATAACCCAGTAGGTCATAACCCGGTCATAACCCAGTAGGTCATAACCCAGTTGGTCATAACCCAGTAGGTCATAACCCGGTCATAACCCAGTAGGTCATAACCCAGTAGGTCATAACCCGGTCATAACCCAGTAGGTCATAACCCAGTAGGTCATAACCCAGTTGGTCATAACCCAGTTGGTCATAACCCAGTAGGTCATAACCCAGTTGGTCATAACCCAGTTGGTCATAACCCAGTAGGTCATAACCCAGTAGGTCATAACCCAGTTGGTCATAACCCAGTAGGTCATAACCCAGTAGGTCATAACCCAGTAGGTCATAACCCAGTAGGTCATAACCCGGTCATAACCCAGTTGGTCATAACCCAGTAGGTCATAACCCAGTAGGTCATAACCCGGTCATAACCCAGTTGGTCATAACCCAGTTGGTCATAACCCAGTAGGTCATAACCCGGTCATAACCCAGTTGGTCATAACCCAGTAGGTCATAACCCAGTAGGTCATAACCCGGTCATAACCCAGTTGGTCATAACCCGGTTGGTCATAACCCAGTAGGCACTTTTTGATGACCATTTGATGCCATTTAGACTTGCATACCCAAAACTAAATAATGTTGTTATCGTTGGATAAGATTTTCTCCACAATTCCATGCTGTATTGATGTTGGTACCATTAGGAGAGACAACAGGCTGTATTGATGTTGGTACCATTAGGAGAGATGACAGGCAAACTCTTGAGAGCGTAAAATGAAACCAAATGGACCCATAAGGGTCATTTGCTTTCATTTTACGCTCTCAAGAGTTAAAGATCTATAAGGGTGGTTACCAACTCTCCATCACTTAGCTGGGGGACCCCCTGGAACCCCCTCAAGGTCCCCGGACCACTGGTTGAGAACCACTGCCGTAAATCATTACATTTATCATTAGAATGTGAACAGAATATTGAGAAGGTGCAGTAACCAGTAGTGACCAGCAGGCTGATCCATGGTGTTACATTATGTGTCATTAGAAGGTGCAGTAACCAGTAGTGACCAGCAGGCTGATCCATGGTGTTACATTATGTGTCATTAGAAGGTGCAGTAACCAGTAGTGACCAGCAGGCTGATCCATGGTGTTACATGATGTATCATTATAAGGTGCAGTAACCAGTAGTGACCAGCAGGCTGATCCATGGTGTTACATTATGTGTCATTAGAAGGTGCAGTAACCAGTAGTGACCAGCAGGCTGATCCATGGTGTTACATTATGTATCATTAGAAGGTGCAGTAACACATAGTGACCAGCAGGCTGATCCATGGTGTTACATTATGTATCATTAGAAGGTGCAGTAACACATAGTGACCTGCGGTAGCGGCGGTGGCGCCGCTGAGCTCGTCGAGGCGACGCGGGGCGGAGCCTCTCTCCTGATTGGACGACAGCTTGTTGTTGAGGTAAACGAACAGGACGAGCATTAGGACCATGAGGACGCTGATGGCCGACAGCAGGCCCAGAGCCTCTGGAGACACTGAGGAGAGAAGAGACACACGACGAGCATTAGGACCATGAGGACGCAGCAGGCCCAGAGCCTCTGGAGACACTGAGGAGAGAAGACACACGACGAGCATTAGGACCATGAGGACGCAGCAGGCCCAGAGCCTCTGGAGACACTGAGGAGAGAAGACACACGACGAGCATTAGGACCATGAGGACGCAGCAGGCCCAGAGCCTCTGGAGACACTGAGGAGAGAAGAGACACGACGAGCATTAGGACCATGAGGACGCAGCAGGCCCAGAGCCTCGGGAGACACTGAGGAGAGAAGAGACACGACGAGCATTAGGACCATGAGGACGCAGCAGGCCCAGAGCCTCTGGAGACACTGAGGAGGGAAGAGACACGCACGCACAGTGGTGGAAAAAGTACTCAATTGTTTTACTTAAGTAAAAGTACCAATACTGCAATTTAGAACTACTTTGTTACAGGTAAAAGTACGGAATTGGAAAAGAGAAGGGAACCCTCACACTCATATGCTCCAAAGAGAAGGGAACCCTCACACTCATATGCTCCAAAGAGAAGGGAACCCTCATACTCATATGCTCCAAAAGAGAAGGGAACCCTCACACTCATATGCTCCAAAAGAGAAGGGAACCCTCACACTCATATGCTCCAAAAGAGAAGGGAACCCTCACACTCATATAAAAGAGAAGGGAACCCTCACACTCATATAAAAGAGAAGGGAACCCTCACACTCATATAAAAGAGAAGGGAACCCTCACACTCATATGAAGAGAAGGGAACCCTCACACTCATATAAAAGAGAAGGGAACCCTCACACTCATATGAAAAGAGAAGGGAACCCTCACACTCATATGAAGAGAAGGGAACCCTCACACTCATATAAAGAGAAGGGAACCCTCACACTCATATAAAGAGAAGGGAACCCTCACACTCATATGAAGAGAAGGGAACCCTCACACTCATATGAAGAGAAGGGAACCCTCACACTCATATGAAGAGAAGGGAACCCTCACACTCATATAAAGAGAAGGGAACCCTCACACTCATATAAAGAGAAGGGAACCCTCACACTCATATGAAGAGAAGGGAACCCTCACACTCATATGAAGAGAAGGGAACCCTCACACTCATATGAAGAGAAGGGAACCCTCACACTCATATAAAGAGAAGGGAACCCTCACACTCATATGAAGAGAAGGGAACCCTCACACTCATATGAAGAGAAGGGAACCCTCACACTCATATGAAGAGAAGGGAACCCTCACACTCATATGAAAAGAGAAGGGAACCCTCACACTCATATAAAGAGAAGGGAACCCTCACACTCATATAAAGAGAAGGGAACCCTCACACTCATATGAAGAGAAGGGAACCCTCACACTCATATAAAGAGAAGGGAACCCTCACACTCATATGAAGAGAAGGGAACCCTCACAATCATATGAAGAGAAGGGAACCCTCACACTCATATAAAGAGAAGGGAACCCTCACACTCATATAAAGAGAAGGGAACCCTCACACTCATATGAAGAGAAGGGAACCCTCACACTCATATAAAGAGAAGGGAACCCTCACACTCATATGAAAAGAGAAGGGAACCCTCACACTCATATGAAGAGAAGGGAACCCTCACACTCATATAAAGAGAAGGGAACCCTCACACTCATATGAAGAGAAGGGAACCCTCACACTCATATGAAAGAGAAGGGAACCCTCACACTCATATGAAAAGAGAAGGGAACCCTCACACTCATATAAAGAGAAGGGAACCCTCACACTCATATGAAGAGAAGGGAACCCTCACACTCATATGAAGAGAAGGGAACCCTCACACTCATATGAAAAGAGAAGGGAACCCTCACACTCATATGCTCCAAAAGAGAAGGGAACCCTCACACTCATATGAAGAGAAGGGAACCCTCACACTCATATGAAGAGAAGGGAACCCTCACACTCATATAAAGAGAAGGGAACCCTCACACTCATATGCTACAACAGGTTTAAAGAGAAGGGAACCCTCACACTCATATGAAGGGAAGGGAAGGGAAGAGAAGGGAACCCTCACACTCATATGCTCCAAAAAGTTAATTTATTGACGACGTTTCGAGCCAAGGCTCTTCATCTGGTCATTCAAAAGTACGGAATACGGAAGTAAAAGCATCAAAATGTACTTAAAGTACTAAAAGTAATTTTCACAAATTCAAAATGTTTAGAAAATCTAGTGTGTATGTATGTATGTATGTATGTATGTATGTATGTACGTACGTACGTACGTACGTACGTACGTACGTCGGTGTCCTCCAACAGCCAATAAGGGACCACCATTCTTCGTGACGTGACTAAGTTAAGTTTCAGGGTTGGTATAAGATAAGGTCAATAACGGGTCTAAAGGATTTAGAATAGCAGAGAGCTCTAGGACTCAGAGCAGCAGCCGTACCCAGACAGACAGCAGAGAGCTGTAGGACTCAGAGCAGCAGTCGTACCCAGACAGACAGCAGAGAGCTCTAGGACTCAGAGCAGCAGTCGTACCCAGACAGACAGCAGAGAGCTGTAGGACTCAGAGCAGCAGTCGTACCCAGACAGACAGCAGAGAGCTCTAGGACTCAGAGCAGCAGTCGTACCCAGACAGACAGCAGAGAGCTCTAGGACTCAGAGCAGCAGTCGTACCCAGACAGACAGCAGAGAGCTCTAGGACTCAGAGCAGCAGTCGTACCCAGACAGACAGCAGAGAGCTCTAGGACTCAGAGCAGCAGTCGTACCCAGACAGCAGCAGGGAGCTCTAGGACTCAGAGCAGCAGCCGTACCCAGACAGACAGCAGAGAGCTCTAGGACTCAGAGCAGCAGTCGTACCCAGACAGACAGCAGAGAGCTCTAGGACTCAGAGCAGCAGTCGTACCCAGACAGACAGCAGAGAGCTCTAGGACTCAGAGCAGCAGTCGTACCCAGACAGACAGCAGAGAGCTGTAGGACTCAGAGCAGCAGTCGTACCCAGACAGACAGCAGAGAGCTCTAGGACTCAGAGCAGCAGTCGTACCCAGACAGACAGCAGAGAGCTCTAGGACTCAGAGCAGCAGTCGTACCCAGACACAGCAGAGAGCTCTAGGACTCAGAGCAGCAGTCGTACCCAGACAGACAGCAGAAAGCTCTAGGACTCAGAGCAGCAGTCGTACCCAGACAGACAGCAGAGAGCTGTAGGACTCAGAGCAGCAGTCGTACCCAGACAGACAGCAGAGAGCTCTAGGACTCAGAGCAGCAGTCGTACCCAGACAGACAGCAGAGAGCTGTAGGACTCAGAGCAGCCATACATGGCCTACTTGTGTGCAAGGCGCAAGTTGGCATCTGGAGAGAGTGCATTTATAGTTTAGAACTGCAATGGGCTATATTGTTATGCATATACGCCATTTTGGAAATAACTATATATAAATCAGCTCAATAGGCCTATCTCACAGCATTTCCCCACCCCCTTTTTACGCCCCCTTTTAGAGCTAGTGGTCTTTTAACATAGGCTTCCATGTTAAAAGAGGTATTTTCACAAGCCACAAACTACCGTTTTGTAAAGGTAAGGTTTATTCTACTTATTTGAGTTGTTATACCATGGTGTTTTCTTCATATTATTATCGGTCTTTGACATTAGGAAATGTACTTAGATTCTCCAGAGAAAAAAAGTGTAAATGCCTAATGTTAAATGACACCACTATCTACCGGAAGTGGGCGTGGAAAGCGGGCTGTGAGATAGGCCTATCGATGTCCAGCACACATGAAACTCTGTTACTCTCTTGCCTGTAACGGCAAAAACTTGCACTTTTACACCTCCTACAGACGCTTTATGGAACTACACCTGTAATTTGTGTTAAGCCCTTTTCCTCCTCACGTATGTTTTGAAGAGCCTTTGCTTGTAAGTTTTCATGCTTTAGTTCCTGGTCCTTCTCTTCCTGGTCTTACTGGTATCGTATGTATACATACTCTCTCTTACTGGTATCGTATGTAATAAATATTCTCTGCTGGTTAGTTTGTTGGATGTGAGCTGATCCCCAAGTTTCTCCGGGCAGAGAGAGTATAGGTGACACCAAGGTATATTTCAACAGAATAGTAGTTTATTTCCATTAAGCCGTGGTTTATTTGTCATGGACGCATGGCTGCAGAAAAGTGAGTGGTGTTGGTTAGACTCAGTGAGAGCTGCAGGTTCTGCATGTGGCCGGTGTGAAGGCTGGAGACTGAGTGAGGAGTGTGGGGTGAGATGCTGGTTATATATGGCACACCTGGACTGTGATTGGGCAGTGAGTTGAGTGGTGATTATGGAAAGCACCTGTGTCATTGTGGATGCAGGGAATGGGAAATGTCCACCAGAGGCTGCCATTCTGACAGCATGAGATAATTCACAACAGCCGCCCCCACGGTAGCTCAGCTACTGTGAATATGGGAGAATTGTCTATCGAGATGGCAGTGAGTGTAGTGCAGGGACAACCAGTGTAGTGTAAGGGCAACCGGTCTGGTGTATTGGGGTGGACACAGAATGTTCGGTTGTCAGTTAGGGTCAAGCGTTGTCTGCGAAGGCGGACAGTCAGCCACCCCATGGAACAAAAACTTGGGGTTGGTGAAGGGAGGCATTCGGCCGCCCCGTGTTGACCAGATATTTGGGCTGGTGACAGGGGGTTACCTCAGGCGGACGGCCTGGAGGCTGGATAGGAACGGAACTGGCCGCCCCAGTCAGGAACGAAGGGCGACGCCGGTGCAGATGGTGACTGGGTGGTTGGGACCACCCAGGGGACTGCGGTTGTCGGCACGACCACTCTGGCGGACGACCATGGTAGGGGAGCCAGACCGGAAACTGCTGACGCCGGTGAGGCCATACTGGAGGAGGGTCTGGAGGAAACCCTGAGGAGTGGAGCCACGAGGAAGACCGGTGCTTGTGGCGAGGCCACACCGGAGGGTGCCGATGCAGGTAGGACCAGGCAGGAAGTAGTGCGGCAGGTTTGCTTGGCTCAGAAGGCGGGTCTGCTGCATACTGTGGACGTGGACCTGTGGTGGCTGTGGGCCCCCGGACTGGGAGCTCTAAAATAGGTGCCAGGCAAGGCGATGAACACGCCGGGACAGGAGGCGTTGGACACACTGGATTGGGAGGCGTTGGACACGCCGGGTCTGGAGGCCGGACACACGCCAGGCTGGATGGCAATACACACGCCGGACTGGATGGCGATACACACGCCGGACTGGGTGGCGATACAAACGCCGGACTGGATGGCGATACACACGCCGGACTGGATGGCGATACACACGCCGGACTGGATGGCGATACACACGCCGGACTGGATGGCGATACACACGCCGGACTGGATGGCGATACACACGCCGGACTGGATGGCGATACAAACGCCGGACTGGATGGCGATACACACGCCGGACTGGATGGCGATACAAACGCCGGACTGGGTGGCGATACAAACGCCGGACTGGGTGGCGATACACACGCCGGACTGGGTGGCGATACACACGCCGGACTGGGTGGCGATACACACGCCAGAACTGGAGCCGCCGGGACTGGAGGCGCCGGGACTGGAGGTGCAGCACGAGGCACCAGGGCAGGAGGTGCAGCACAAGGCACCAGGGCAGGAGGTGCAGCACGAGGCACCGGAGCAGGAGGTGCGGCACGAGGCACCAGGGCAGGAGGTGCAGCACGAGGCACCAGGGCAGGAGGTGCAGCAGGAGGCACCAGGGCAGGAGGTGCAGCAGGAGGCACCAGGGCAGGAGGTGCAGCACAAGGCACCAGGGCAGGAGGTGCAGCACGAGGCACCGGAGCAGGAGGTGCGGCACGAGGCACCAGGGCAGGAGGTGCAGCACGAGGCACCAGGGCAGGAGGTGCAGCAGGAGGCACCAGGGCAGGAGAGGCTGGAACAGGTGGAGGACTAAGCTGGTTGAGTGGCAGGAATGGCTGAGAATAGGCCGGGCTTAGCTGGGGGAGAGTAGGGTGTGAATGCACCACCTGCACTGGTGGGCATATGATCATGATCTGCTTTTTGGCGGTTAAGTGGTGATCATGGGGGGGTGCTCCCACTTGTTCTCCGTGTTGGAGAAGATCACACATTAGCCATGTGTTAATGTGTTTTAGCAATGTTCGTATTTCCCCGTCTCTCCCATCAAGCTCCTTCATTCTGGTCTTAATTAGTTCCAATTGATGGTTGTCCTCAATCTCAGCTTTCCTCATTGTTTCTACCATGTCAGATAGATCCTGGATGGACCTCAATGTCACCCTTGGGTAGCCAGCTAATCCCGCTCGAAGGACCATAATAAATATTCTCTGCTGGTTAGTTTGTTGGATGTGAGCTGATCCCCAAGTTTCTCCGGGCAGAGAGAGTATAGGTGACACCAAGGTATATTTCAACAGAATAGTAGTTTATTTCCATTAAGCCGTGGTTTATTTGTCATGGACGCATGGCTGCAGAAAAGTGAGTGGTGTTGGTTAGACTCAGTGAGAGCTGCAGGTTCTGCATGTTCTACTCTCTCTTACTGGTATCGTATGTATACATACTCTCTCTTACTGGTATCGTATGTATACATACTCTCTCTTACTGGTATCGTATGTATACATACTCTCTCTTACTGGTATCGTATGTATACATACTCTCTCTTACTGGTATCGTATGTATACATACTCTCTCTTACTGGTATCGTATGTATAGGCCTACTCTCTCTTGATGAAACAAAATACACAATGGTGAAAAAGTAAAACAAATAAATGCATTGGAACATTGGGGTAAATCCTGGGCACGATAAACGGCGAGACCATCCTTGGACAAACACACACGGCGAGACCCTCTTATAGACGGCAGGGTAAAAAAAGAGTTATGGTTGGGTTACAGTCTGTAGAAATGAGGTCCCAATAGATAAATAATAAAAATCACACCCGTGTGAACTGAGTGGTGCATCTCCCCTCTATTGGTTCTCAATTTGTATCGTTCCAATTTCTTCTCTGTATCGTTCCAATTTGTATCGTTCCAATTTCTTCTCTGTATCGTTCCAATTTCAGTTCCTATTGGTTCTAACACTTTTGGTGCTCATTGGTACTGGACAGTGGTCACACACATAGTCACACACAAACAAACATAGTTGAACACGGACATTGCTAGTTGAACACGGACATTGCTGTTCCTTGGAGTGGTTGCACCACTCAAAAATAAATAATGGCCTATTCCTAGTGTACTGGTTCTCAGCGTCAACTCTGGGGACCACTTGGGGTACAAACGGACCCTTCCGTGGGTCTGTAACTTTGAGGGTGTACAATGGGGTCCCAGAGATCAAAACGCTTTTGTTTGAATTGTTTCAAATCGTGGTTATATACTAGACGCCCAAAGCCCAGAACCACCTAAGCTGGCTCCTTTCCAAGTCAAGGGAGCAGCACTCTACTCCGAGCCTCTCGTGGGTAACCAAACTTCTCACCCTATATCTCTACACTGGCCAGTCAGTGCCCTGGGATCCCCCAGGAGGAAGTGGCCAATTGATGCTCGCGAGAGGGAATTCTGGAGGAGCTCTCTGCTGAAACTGTTGCTTCCGTGACCCGACTCCGGATAAGCGGTGGAAGACGATGTTACAGAGCTCTGCTGTTTTAACTGGGTCTGTTCCTATAGATCATTCCTGGAGGTCCTCGAGGTCTGGGTTTTAACTGGGTCTGTTCCTATAGATCATTCCTGGAGGTCCTCGAGGTCTGGGTTTTAACTGGGTCTGTTCCTATAGATCATTCCTGGAGGTCCTCGAGGTCTGGGTTTTAACTGGGTCTGTTCCTATAGATCATTCCTGGAGGTCCTCGAGGTCTGGGTTTTAACTGGGTCTGTTCCTATAGATCATTCCTGGAGGTCCTCGAGGTCTGGGTTTTAACTGGGTCTGTTCCTATAGATCATTCCTGGAGGTCCTCGAGGTCTGGGTTTTAACTGGGTCTGTTCCTATAGATCATTCCTGGAGGTCCTCGAGGTCTGGGTTTTAACTGGGTCTGTTCCTATAGATCATTCCTGGAGGTCCTCGAGGTCTGGGTTTTAACTGGGTCTGTTCCTATAGATCATTCCTGGAGGTCCTCGAGGTCTGGGTTTTAACTGGGTCTGTTCCTATAGATCATTCCTGGAGGTCCTCGAGGTCTGGGTTTTAACTGGGTCTGTTCCTATAGATCATTCCTGGAGGTCCTCGAGGTCTGGGTTTTAACTGGGTCTGTTCCTATAGATCATTCCTGGAGGTCCTCGAGGTCTGGGTTTTAACTGGGTCTGTTCCTATAGATCATTCCTGGAGGTCCTCGAGGTCTGGGTTTTAACTGTTCCTAGATCATTCCTGGAGGTCTTTGAGATCTGCGTTTTACTGTTCCTGGAGGTCTTTGAGGTCTGCTGTTCCTAAGGGATCATTCCTGGAGGTCTTTGAGGTCTGCTGTTCCTAAGGGATCATTCCTGGTGGTCCTTGAGGTCGGTGATCTTCTTCCTCAGCTCGTCCACCTCCTCCTCCAGGGAGGTGTTCTCCTCCTGCAGGACCAGGTTCTCCTCTTCCAGGACCAGGTTCTCCTCTTCCAGGGCGCTGTTCTCCTCCTCCATGGCAGCGTTCTCGGTGTCCAGGACCTTGATCTCCTCCTTGAGGGCCGAGATCTTCTCCTCCTTCTTCTCCTTCTTCTTCTCCTTCTCCTTCCCTGACATGTCTACTTCTGAGTATCTTCTGAACTGTCAATTTGCAAATATGTCCAACCTGCGCTGCGTAGCTAGAATCTGTGCTATGTCGTAGGTCCAGTCGTGGTTATATAGGCCGTAGGTAGTGGGCGTGTGACGTAAGCACGGACGTATAGCCAGTGGTGGAAAGTAACTAAGTACTTTTACTTAAGTACAATTTTGAGGTATTTGTCATTTTACTTCTACTCCACTACATCTCAGAGCCAAAATGTGTACTTTTACTTCACTACAATCATTTGAAAAACTTTAGTTACTAGTTACTTTGGCGATTAAAATTTTGATTAAAAAACATACATTAACCACTTCAACCCTATACATTTCAGCCATTTGAAAATAGCCGATCTACGAGCTTGTAGATCGGCTATTTTCAATAGATTTTCTACACATTTTGAACTGAAATATGAATACTTTTAGTACATTTTGATGCCGATACTTTTGTACTTTTACTCAAATACATTTTGAATTCCATACTTTTACTTTGCTCTAAATTGCAGTATTGGTACTTTTACTTAAGTAAAACAATTGAGTACTTTTTCCACCACTGCGTATAGCTCTCCCAGACCACAGGCCAGCTCAACGCGGGGCACACAAGGACACGCCCCCAAATGAGACAGCGGCCCCACTTCGGGTCCGTTTCAACTGTGTACTGCAGCTGCCAATCAGTCTTCTCTGGCTCTTAGAAGGAAACAACATGCTACCCTGTTCACGTATAAAGCTTTAATTGGTAAACTACCTCTGTATTTAACAAAACTGCTAGATCTCAATACATCAGCTTATGGTACTAGATCACAAGATATGCTTTTATTGAAGGTACCAAAAACTACTACTAAATTGGGAGATACTGCCTTCAGGGTGTATGCTCCACATTTATGGAATGGTTGTCAAAACAAATTGAAGTTGAATGTTTTTGTTTTGTTTACTACTTTTAAGAGACTCTTAACTGACCTCACACTAGAGGAAGGCATATGCACCTGCTTTCTGTAACATTTGGTTACAAGGTTTTGTTTCTGTGTGTATGTGCTTGTGTATTATATTTGTTGTACTGTGTGTCCATGTCATGTATGTAAAATGTAAATGTTCTTATTTGTATACAGGGCGCCATTGAAAAAGAGAACCTGGTCTCAATTGGATTCCCCTGAAATAAAGGTTACAAACAAACAATCCCTATGAGAGGCATCATGAAATACCCTAATTTCACTGGTTCATTACTGAGGCTATAGCGATTTTTTTTTGTGTTCTAATAAAGTGTCCCATATGTTTGATTTGTCCTTTTCAATGTCACATACCTGCCATCTCAATATACATCCTACAATGTACTATAATATACTCCATCAGTTTGTGAAAAGTGCTAGCATTGTAAATCTCAAGTCAAAGTGGTCGCACGGTATATACGTCACGGTTGCATCCCTTGAGGTTTTCAATACCCAGATATATTTGTTGTATTTCGTTTTATATGCAATGTATTTGTTGAAAATGATCTAAACAGCATCTTGCAAGTCTATTATTAATACTCATCTGGAGAATTCACTAGGTAGTTGAAAATGTCAGGATGTCACTCCTCCATTTAGCTGGGTTATTTCCCCATGCAACTATTCAGCAAAGTTAATTATACAACAAGTTGACAGCGGTAAAACACACCATCGGAGCTCCGTGGTAGGTAGAACATATATAGTAAGCCCGTGACATGTTCAAAATATAGACATGAATAACAAAGTCAGTCGGGATCGGGATGTATATTGAGAATTCCACTCTTCAAAGTCGGCGCTCGTAGCCTCGTAAAGGCAGTGACGCCCAAAGCCCCTAACCACCTAAGCTGGCTCCTTTCCAAGTCAAGGGAGCAGCACTCTACTCCGAGCCTCTCATGGGTAACCAAACTTCTCACCCTATATCTCTACACTCAGTCAGTGCCCCCCAGGAGGAAGTGGCCAATTGATGCTCGCGAGAGGGAATTCTGGAGGAGCTCTCTGCTGAAACCGTTGCCCCCACGACCCGACTCCGGGTAAGTGGAAGATGATGTTACAAGTTAAAAGCTCCAGGGTTGTTCCTATAGATCATTCCTGGTGGTCCTTGAGGTCTGTGTTTAACAGTCTAGATCATTCCTGGTGGTCCTTGAGGTCTGTGTTTAACAGTCTAGATCATTCCTGGTGGTCCTTGAGGTCTGTGTTTAACAGTCTAGATCATTCCTGGTGGTCCTTGAGGTCTGTGTTTAACAGTCTAGATCATTCCTGGAGGTCCTTGAGGTCTGGGTTTAACAGTCTAGATCATTCCTGGTGGTCCTTGAGGTCTGGGTTTAACAGTCTAGATCATTCCTGGTGGTCGTTGAGGTCTGTGTTTAACAGTCTAGATCATTCCTGGTGGTCCTTGAGGTCTGGGTTTAACAGTCTAGATCATTCCTGGTGGTCCTTGAGGTCTGGGTTTAACAGTCTAGATCATTCCTGGTGGTCGTTGAGGTCTGTGTTTAACAGTCTAGATCATTCCTGGTGGTCCTTGAGGTCTGGGTTTAACAGTCTAGATCATTCCTGGTGGTCCTTGAGGTCTGGGTTTAACAGTCTAGATCATTCCTGGTGGTCCTTTTTTTTTTTTTTTTATCCCACGATTTTGTAACCCATTTTTTCACCCCTGTGTCAATTATCTAATGTGATCCTGGGCTCTACACACCCTCCGCCAACCTAGTCCCCATATATGGGGGACATGGGGAGAGCAACGGACTTGAACTCATGCTTCCTTCATGCCTGAGTGTCCAAGTTGCTCCTTTACACCTGACACAGCGTCCCGAGCGGGAATCGAACCCAGGACCTTCTAGCTGTGAGGCGACAGCACTACCAACTGTGCCACCGTGCCCCCCTGGTGGTCCTTGAGGTCGGTGATCTTCTTCCTCAGCTCGTCCACCTCCTCATTCAGGGCGATGTTCTCCTCCTGCAGGCACAGGTTGTCCTCTTCCAGGGCGATGTTCTCCTCCTCCAGGTCCATGTTCTCCATCTCCAGGGCAGCGTTCTCGTTGTCCAGGATCTTGTTCTCTTCCTTGAGGGCCGAGATCTTCTCCTTCTTCGTCGACATGTCGTTCTTCTTCCGAGTATCCAAATGCACGACGGGGTCTGAACTGTCAATTTGCAAATTCATCCAACCTGCGCTGCGTAGCTAGAATCTATGCTATGTCACAGGTCCAGTCGTGGTTAAATAGGCCATAAGTAGTGGGCGTGTGACATAAGCACGGACGTATAGAGTGTAAAAACGTGTACGTCACCAAGAGGGGGGCGGCGTCAGAAAATCTAGCGGCGCCATTTTTGTGGGATTTAAACTCTAGCCCTACTCTACTCAGAATAGAATGACGGTGGTCTGTTTCTGTAAACATTGAGCTCGTTCCTGGCGACAACACAGTGAGCCAAGACCAGAATGGAAAGAAAAAAGGGGTCGGGTTCGACATACCTTCTACAAGCACCATCTGTGAGATGTCAGTTTAGAATGGTTGCACGTCGTTTGTTCAACTCCCTCTGGTGTTTTAAAAAAAACAACAACGCACACGGATAGTCGCTCACTGTGTAAACAAAGCAGACAGCTCGGCCGCTACCACGTGACACATATGTTGACGCCCCCCTCAAGGGCCGCTACCACGTGACACATATGTTGACGCCCCCCTCAAGGGCCGCTACCACGTGACACATATGTTGACGCCCCCCTCAAGGGCCGCTACCACGTGACACATATGTTGACGCCCCCCTCAAGGGCCGCTACCACGTGACACATATGTTGACGCCCCCCTCAAGGGCCGCTACCACGCGACACATATGTTGACGCCCCCCTCAAGGGCCGCTACCACGTGACACATATGTTGACGCCCCCCTCAAGGGCCGCTACCACGTGACACATATGTTGACGCCCCCCTCAAGGGCCGCTACCACGTGACACATATGTTGACGCCCCCCTCAAGGGCCGCTACCACGTGACACATATGTTGACGCCCCCCTCAAGGGCCGCTACCACGTGACACATATGTTGACGCCCCCCTCAAGGGCCGCTACCACGTGACACATATGTTGACGCCCCCCTCAAGGGCCGCTACCACGTGACACATATGTTGACGCCCCCCTCAAGGGCCGCTACCACGTGACACATATGTTGACGCCCCCCTCAAGGGCCGCTACCACGTGACACATATGTTGACGCCCCCCTCAAGGGCCGCTACCACGTGACACATATGTTGACGCCCCCCTCAAGGGCCGCTACCACGTGACACATATGTTGACGCCCCCCTCAAGGGCCGCTACCACGTGACACATATGTTGACGCCCCCCTCAAGGGCCGCTACCACGTGACACATATGTTGACGCCCCCCTCAAGGGCCGCTACCACGTGACACATATGTTGACGCCCCCCTCAAGGGCCGCTACCACGTGACACATATGTTGACGCCCCCCTCAAGGGCCGCTACCACGTGACACATATGTTGACGCCCCCCTCAAGGGCCGCTACCACGTGACACATATGTTGACGCCCCCCTCAAGGGCCGCTACCACGTGACACATATGTTGACGCCCCCCTCAAGGGCCGCTACCACGTGACACATATGTTGACGCCCCCCTCAAGGAGATTTCGGTACGCTCTATAGACTCTCAAATTGTTGCACAGACCACAGGCCAGCTCAACGGGTATAGGGTATAAGCGGGTAAATGGTAATTGGTGCATTTATATAGCGCCTTTATCCAAGGCGCTTTACATAGATTGTGCATTACATTCACCCATTCACACACATTCATACACCGATTGCGGCGGAAGCCATGCAAGGTACCAACCAGCACATCGGGAGCAATTTGGGGTTCAGTGTCTTGCCCAAGGACACTTCGACATGTAGACAGGAGGAGCCGGGATTCGAACCGCCGACCCATGGATCATTGGACGACCTGCTCTACCTCCTGAGCCACAGTCGCCCGGGTATAGGCCGGGTATAGGCTGGCAGGTGTGTCGGCCAACAGAATAAAACGTAGCTTTCATGGAATACAATGAGTGAAATGCGTTGTGGCGACTGGGAATGTAGAAAAATAAGCCGTGTAAAATGTAAGATGACGTCATAAGGATGAGCAGGTGATGTGATGTCCTACCTCTTCTGACGCAGATCAGCTCATTCACTCCACAGTTGCGCTCGCCACCTGCAAACACAATGCATGTGTGAGTGACCGTGCACGCGCACGCGCACGCACACGCACACACACACACACACACACACACACACACACACACACACACACACACGGCAGCTTTGCCCTCAATGCCCTCAGTCAACACAGTACCCGCATAGCTGGCTAACCACCTCAAAACAGTGAGCGACACCCACAGCCACAATACCAGAGGGAGCGATACTAATGATCTGTACATAATTAGAAAGAAGGGGGGGGGGGAAGGGCATGCAGGGTACGACACCGTCTTTGTTTTGTTTTTTTATTTGCTCGGCCCAAAAGAAATGTGATTCTCTTCCGGGCCGCTCATCGTCGTGAAAGAGAACGTCCGGCCGGGACTGTGACGCTCTATATATGGTCCTCATCATAGGACTGTGACGCTCTATATATGGTCCTCATCATGGGACTGTGACGCTCTATATATGGTCCTCATCATAGGACTGTGATGCTCTATATATGGTCCTCATCATAGGACTGTGACGCTCTATATATGGTCCTCATCATAGGACTGTGATGCTCTATATATGGTCCTCATCATAGGACTGCGACGCTCTATATATGGACCTCATCATAGGACTGTGACGCTCTATATATGGTCCTCATCATAGGACTGTGACGCTCTATATATGGTCCTCATCATGGGACTGTGACGCTCTATATATGGACCTCATCATAGGACTGTGACGCTCTATATATGGTACTCATCATGGGACTGTGACGCTCTATATATGGTCCTCATCATGGGACTGTGACGCTCTATATATGGACCTCATCATAGGACTGTGACGCTCTATATATGGTCCTCATCATAGGACTGTGACGCTCTATATATGGTCCTCATCATAGGACTGTGACGCTCTATATATGGTCCTCATCATAGGACTGTGACGCTCTATATATGGTCCTCATCATAGGACTGTGACGCTCTATATATGGACCTCATCATAGGACTGTGACGCTCTATATATGGACCTCATCATAGGACTGTGACGCTCTATATATGGACCTCATCATAGGACTGTGCCGCTCTATATATGGTCCTCATCATAGGACTGTGACGCTCTATATATGGACCTCATCATAGGACTGTGACGCTCTATATATGGTCCTCATCATAGGACTGTGACGCTCTATATATGGTCCTCATCATGGGACTGTGACGCTCTATATATGGACCTCATCATAGGACTGTGACGCTCTATATATGGTCCTCATCATAGGACTGTGACGCTCTATATATGGTCCTCATCATAGGACTGTGACGCTCTATATATGGTCCTCATCATAGGACTGTGACGCTCTATATATGGTCCTCATCATAGGACTGTGACGCTCTATATATGGACCTCATCATAGGACTGTGACGCTCTATATATGGACCTCATCATAGGACTGTGACGCTCTATATATGGACCTCATCATAGGACTGTGACGCTCTATATATGGTCCTCATCATAGGACTGTGACGCTCTATATATGGACCTCATCATAGGACTGTGACGCTCTATATATGGTCCTCATCATAGGACTGTGACGCTCTATATATGGTCCTCATCATGGGACTGTGACGCTCTATATATGGACCTCATCATAGGACTGTGACGCTCTATATATGGTCCTCATCATAGGACTGTGACGCTCTATATATGGTCCTCATCATAGGACTGTGACGCTCTATATATGGTCCTCATCATAGGACTGTGACGCTCTATATATGGTCCTCATCATAGGACTGTGACGCTCTATATATGGACCTCATCATAGGACTGTGACGCTCTATATATGGACCTCATCATAGGACTGTGACGCTCTATATATGGACCTCATCATAGGACTGTGACGCTCTATATATGGTCCTCATCATAGGACTGTGACGCTCTATATATGGACCTCATCATAGGACTGTGACGCTCTATATATGGATGCTTAAAAAATGCTTACTTACTTTGACTACGACTTCAGAACAAAGCTCAATACGTTTATGTACATTAAAACCCATTCTGGGCGGGAACCCCTTTTGGTGTTTTAAGCATTATTATGTTATACTTTAGCTATTGAAAAATAGCAGATCTACAAGCTCGTAGCTGTGCCGCGCTATGAGCTTGTAGATCTGCTATTTTCAGCTTGTAGATCTGCTATTTCATGAAAAATCGTGAAAATGTGGCGCAAATCTTTGAATATATATTCTTTCAGAGCAAACGTTTTTAACTCAAATCTTTGCTTCTGGGAGGGTCCCTGGAACAACATTTTCAGATCGGGGTCGGTGGAATATTATATATAGTTTTTGTGGTCCTTGACATGAAAACCTTGAGAACCACTGAAACATGAGGTTTTTCAGAAAACTGTCGTGATTTAGAAGTCATTTGTAGAATCGTCCTCAGGTCTAAATGTGAGTAAAGTAAGTCAAGGTGGAACGTCAACGTGCGTAACAGAATATTCCTCCCTCATGCAGATCAGGACCAGAATGTCCATGACTCGTCCCAGTTTCCCATAATCACATCTTCACAACTGCGTCAACTAAATTAATCACATCTTCACACCTGCTTCAACTAAATTAATCACATCTCCACACCTGCCCGACTAAATTAATCACATCTTCACACCTGCCCGACTAAATTAATCACATCTTCACACCTGCCCGACTAAATTAATCACTTCTCCACACCTGCTCCACTAAATTAATCACATCTTCACACCTGCTCCACTAAATTAATCACTTCTCCACACCTGCCCGACTAAATTAATCACTTCTCCACACCTGCCCGACTAAATTAATCACTTCTCCACACCTGCTCCACTAAATTAATCACTTCTCCACACCTGCTCCACTAAATTAATCACTTCTCCACACCTGCTCCACTAAATTAATCACATCTTCACACCTGCCCCACTAAATTAATCACATCTCCACACCTGCCCCACTAAATTAATCACATCTCCACACCTGCCCCACTAAATGAATCACATCTTCACACCTGCTCCACTAAATTAATCACATCTCCACACCTGCCCCACTAAATTAATCACATCCCCACACCTGCTCCACTAAATTAATCACATCTCCACACCTACCCGACTAAATTAATCACTTATCCACACCTGCTCCACTAAATTAAACACATCTCCACACCTGCTCCACTAAATTAATCACATCTCCACACCTGCTCCACTAAATTAATCACATCTTCACACCAGCTCCACTAAATTAATCACATCTCCACACCTGCTCCACTAAATTAATCACATCTCCACACCTGCTCCACTAAATTAATCACTTCTCCACACCTGCTCCACTAAATTAATCACATCTTCACACCTGCTCCACTAAATTAATCACATCTCCACACCTGCCCGACTAAATTAATCACATCTCCACACCTGCCCCACTAAATTAATCACATCTCCACACCTGCCCCACTAAATTAATCACATCTCCACACCTGCCCCACTAAATGAATCACATCTTCACACCTGCTCCACTAAATGAATCACATCTCCACACCTGCCCCACTAAATTAATCACATCGCCACACCTGCTCCACTAAATTAATCACATCTCCACACCTGCCCGACTAAATTAATCACTTATCCACACCTGCTCCACTAAATTAAACACATATACACACCTGCTCCACTAAATTAATCACATCTCCACACCTGCCCGACTAAATTAATCACTTCTCCACACCTGCTCCACTAAATTAAACACATCTCCACACCTGCTCCACTAAATTAATCACATCTCCACACCTGCTCCACTAAATTAATCACATCTTCACACCTGCTCCACTAAATTAATCACATCTCCACACCTGCTCCACTAAATTAATCACATCTCCACACCTGCTCCACTAAATTAATCACATCCTCACACCTGCTCCACTAAATTAATCACATCTCCACACCTGCTCCACTAAATGAATCACATCTTCACACCTGCTCCACTAAATTAATCACATCTCCACACCTGCTCCACTAAATTGATCACATCTCCACACCTGCTCCACTAAATGAATCACATCTCCACACCTGCTCCACTAAATTAATCACATCTCCACACCTGCTCCACTAAATTAATCACATCCTCACACCTGCTCCACTAAATTAATCACATCTTCACACCTGCTCCACTAAATTAATCACATCGACACACCTGCACCAACTAAATTTACACACATGTAAGGCGCATGGCGACAGGTTGTGAGCTTGTAGATCTGCTGTTTTTTTAAATAAAATAAATCTTTTAAGAAGTTTGAAAAAATGTGGAATGTTTTCCAACAACAGAAATCGTGGAGGTCTCGATGACGCTACACATTCATCTGGCGGTCCTTGACGTGAACATGTCTGAGAACCGCTGGTTTAAAACAGCAACATAAGGAAGTAACGTCCAAATAAGCACACACACCTGCACTGTAGAAACAAGCCCCAAAAAACTGCAACCAGCATTGAACTATGAAGAGAGTATATAGCCTGGCCCAGCCAGCGTGCTTTCTGGTCTAGAGGGGCGGGTAGCCTGGCCCAGCCAGCATGCTTTCTGGTCTAGAGGGGCGGGTAGCCTGGCCCAGCCAGCATGCTTTCTGGTCTAGAGGGGCGGGTAGCCTGGCCCTAGCCTGGTTAATAAACCAGACCGAATCAGCCGTTGGCAAAAAAAAGTTGCCTACCAGCGGATTACGGTCTGGCGAGGCTCAGTAGCACGCCTCTTTCCTACAGCAGAGAACAGGTCGGACCAATCGGGACACGGTATGCAATATAGGCGGGCTTTGGTACAGTGACGTTCAATGCTTGAGACTTTTGACTGACAGTAGCTCTGACCAATTGCGTCAAAGAGAAAATGTTCCCCGGGAAATGAAATCCAAGTGGAGCCAGCCCAGACTGATATACCGCGACAGTGTTGTGTGATATTAGTCTGGTTTATTAGCCAGGCTAGCCTGGCCCAGCCAGCATGCTTTCTGGTCTAGAGGGGCGGGTAGCCTGGCCCAGCCAGCGTGCTTTCTGGTCTAGAGGGGCGGGTAGCCTGGCCCAGCCAGCGTGCTTTCTGGTCTAGAGGGGCGGGTAGCCTGGCCCAGCCAGCGTGCTTTCTGGTCTAGAGGGGCGGGTAGCCTGGCCCAGCCATCATGCTTTCTGGTCTAGAGGGGCGGGTAGCCTGGCCCAGCCAGCGTGCTTTCTGGTCTAGAGGGGCGGGTAGCCTGGCCCAGCCAGCGTGCTTTCTGGTCTAGAGGGGCGGGACGCGCATGGAGCAAGCACTGGAGAATATTGGTTCAGCGATGAGCCCCCCTCTGCCCCCCTCTGCCCCCCTCTGCCCCTGCCCTACCTGGTAGAAAACAGCGGGGAAAACTGAAATCACATTTTCACTGTAGTTCAGTCCCACTCCTAAACCAGGAAATGTGTCTCGTTTCCACAGGCTTTCATTTTTAGCGAACGAAAATAAAAGCCTGAGTACCGAGGCTACCAAGAGAGAGTAATTTATGTGTAGGAGTAAATACTAAATGCAGTTGTACGTTGCGTTCATTTTGAGACCGATATTTGTCTCCGAACCCAAAACACTCTTAACCCATTTTAGGCGGGAACCCCTTTTGGTGTTTTAAAGCATTATACTTTAGCTATTGAAAAATAGCAGATCTACAAGTTCATGGCGCTGCACTCGGTGCCGCGCTATGAGCTTGTAGATCTGCTATTTTTGAAAAATCGTGAAAATATGGCGCAAATCTTTGAATATATATTCTTTCAGAGCGAACGTTTTTAACTCAAATCTTTGCTTCTGGGAGGGTCCCTGGAACAACATATTTTCAGACGGGGATCGGCAGCCAATAACATATATTTGTGGGGGTCCTTGACAAGAAAATGTTTGAGAACAACTGATATAGAAACATGGGGTTTTTCAGAAAACTGTCAGGATTTCTACATTTGTAGAATCGTCCTCAGGTCTAAATGGGTTAATAGCCAATTATACATAATATGATACCATTATCATAATTACCGGTTGTTGTAATTGTGATAATGGGATCCTCACAATGTACCGTAATCACTCAGCGGGCGCTGCCATTATCACAACCAGTGGATGAAACGCAATGGTGTAAAGTCATTTTTACTTAAGTACCGTACTTAAGTACAATTTTGAGGTATTTGTACTTTACTTGAGTACTTTCCAATTTCCAATACTTTTACTTCTACTCCACTACATCTCAGAGGCAATTTTTTTACTTTTACTCCACTACTGGAGATTTTAATTTAGATTAGAAAACATACATTAACCACTTCAACCCAATACATTTCGGCCATTTGAAAATAGCCGATCTACAAGCTTGCAGATCGGCAGATCGGCTATTTTCAATAGATTTTGTACACATGTTGAACTTGTGAAATGGCACATTCTGCACAGTACATTTGTCAATTCCATTACTTTTACTAAATTGCAGTATTGGTACTATAAGTAAAACTATAGAGGGTATGCGCGTGACATCATCATCAAACCAGGAAGTTATGCGGGAACTTCCTGGTTCCACGCCTACTGAGTGGCAAAAAACTACTTTCTGGCCTTGACAGCCCATGCATCCACACAGAAAAGTCATATCTGATTGCATTAAACAACATTAAACAATGTTAAACTCACTTTGCCTGTTGCTTTGAGACTCGATTTGCCACTCGATGTGCCATTCACTTTAAGCATGCGCATACTCTCTATTCAGTACACTGGATGCAACGCAGTAGCAGCAAAGACAGCTGGGGTACATTTCATTTCAGTAGCCTGGATCAAGACAGCTGGGGTACATTTAATTTCAGTAGCCTGGATCAAGACAGCTGGGGTACATTTCATTTCAGTAGCCTGGATCAAGACAGCTGGGGTACATTTCATTTCAGTAGCCTGGATCAAGACAGCTGGGGTACATTTCATTTCAGTAGCCTGGATCAAGACAGCTGGGGTACATTTCATTTCAGTAGCCTGGATCAAGTCTCTCAAAAACAGATGGTAAAGAAAGCCAACTCCTCATCCTTTCAGCTCTGAGTACAAGAAGGCTGCTTCTTTCCTTCTGGCCTGCGCTTCACTTCAGCCCTATGTGTACATTTCAGCGGCCATTCGAAGATATAAAGTACTTTGAAAGGATTTGCATACATTTGAAAACTTGTGAAATGAGACATTCTGCATGTATACGTTATATTTTTGGGATTTAAAGTGCATTTTGATGCCAATACTTTTCTACTTTTTTCCCCCTACTCAAATACATTTTGAATTCCGGACTTTTAATTGTATTTCTATATTGCAGTATTGATACTTTTACTTGAGTAAAACATGCGAGTACTTTTCCCACAACATGCAATTTGAACAGACCAATGGCGGTGCAATCTGGTAAGGATGCCCCTCGGGCGTCTCCCTAGGGAGGTCCTCGACGCACGTCCCACTGGGAGGAGACCCCGGGGCAGACCAAGGACCACGTCCCACTGGGAGGAGACCCCGGGGCAGACCAAGGACCACGTCCCACTGGGAGGAGACCCCGGGGCAGACCAAGGACCACGTCCCACTGGGAGGAGACCCCGGGGCAGACCAAGGACCACGTCCCACTGGGAGGAGACCCCGGGGAAGACCAAGGATCACGTCCCACTGGGAGGAGAACCCGGTGGGCAGACCAAAGATCACGTCCCACTGGGAGGAGACCCCGGGGCAGACCAAGGATCACGTCCCACTGGGAGGAGACCCCAGGCGCAGTTGGAGGAAACACATCGACTCACTGGCCTTGGAACGAATGTTGCTCTGGAGAGGGAAGTCTGGAGCACTCTGGTGGAGCAGTTGCCCCTGCAACCCGACTACGGATAAACGGTTGAAGATGGATGGATGGCGGTGCAACAAACCACTGATCTTCATTTTATAACCTAACCAGTGGTCTGGGGACCACCAGTGGTCCTTGAGGGGGTTCCAGGTGGTCCCCAGTGGTCCGGGGACCACATGCAGCTAAATGATGGAGAGTTGGTAACAAAATTACCCTTATTAGATCTATCTTTAATCCTTCCGGGTCCATTTGGTTTAATTTTATACGCTCTCAAGAGTTAAATATATTGTTAAAACATATTCGTTAAGTTACAAGAAGTCTGACACAATTAGATAATGTAGCAGAATAATTATTTTGACCAACGTTTGCCTGTTATCTCTCCCATGGATATAAATAATAATGGACCTTGATGTGAAAAGGGTTGAAAACCACTGGCCTACTTTAGGCTAGGCTACCTGTGGCGTCGCTCGCCGAAAACCAACGGATCTACACCCCGCCCACATCATCATCTGTCCCATCATTCGGCAACCGTGGTGTCAGTCACCTATTATTATTATTATTATTAATATAGTCAAGCGGTTCTACAACAAAATACATGTATTTATTTAGGCTATTTATAGCATATATGTCTTAATAGGAAGGTGACGTCACACCACTGATTATGTGCGCCAAAAATAGCCTGTTGTTTGCGTGCGTGCGTGCACGCCGGCGGTGCACGCACGCATGCACAGGACTGCATTGCTTTACAATTAAAGCTAATTAATTAAAATAGGCTAGGCTACTATAATGATTAATTCTGCGGACTTAGAATAATTTGGTTTAATTCCAAAGAGAGAAACGTGTGTGTGTGCGTGCGTTAAAAAGAAATCACTACTGCCCCTATATAAATTCCAACCCACAAAAAGCAGTGAACAAAACAATTAAGCCAGCTAGATCTACAAGCTCACAACGCGTCGCGACGCGAGCTTGTAGATCTGCTTGTTTTCAATGCTTTGGAAACAATAAGGGGGAATTGGGCATTGATTTGAGTCTTTATTAATAATGTCAAGCCAATAAAAAAAAAGCGATGCCGTGCGTGCGCGTGTATAGGTTACATAGCTGTGCGTGTCTGTCTGTCTGTCTGCTTGTCTGTCTGTCTGTCTGTCTGTCTGTCTGTTATTAGCGATCAGAATAAATCAGAGTGTCTGTCTCTCTCTCTCTACTCACCATCCACCGCCATCGTGTTCTCTCCGTCTTGTGTGTTGTTTTGTTTTCGGACTGAACCAAGACAGACGCTGAGCACAGGGTGCTTCATGGCTCCCCCCCACCCAACCCAACCCCATCTCACACGACACACATGGAACAGCCCGGTGTCCAGGGCGTAGCAGTGGGCGTGGTTTCCTGGCTGCATGGCACCACTGAAAAATCGGGCATTCATTTATTTATTTTTAATCCCCATAATGTAGAGATTTACACAAGTATTTATATATCAATTATTTTAAGCCTAGTATATAGAATCCAGCCGTGAGTAATATGTGGCCACATTTGACTGAGGGACTGCCATTGTAGTTTTTTTTTTAATTGTAGTTTTTTCATGTCATATGAAAGCAGGGAATCATAGCTTCAAATTTACATATTGGTTGTTCAGTTTGACCCACCAGTTTAGGAGATATGGCTTATAGAGTAATGTCTTGCAGAGACACAGCGAGTTGAGAAAACAGACTCGAAAGGTTCACTTCTGTGGACTCTAACATTACACCTAGCTACATGTTTAAGCATTTATTTCATATACATGTCTTCTGTGGTCTCTAACATTACACCTAGCTACATGTTTAAGCATTTATTTCATATACATGTCTTCTGTGGACTCTAACATTACACCTAGCTACCCTCTTAAACCCCAGGGGGGCCCAGGGGGGGAAATCAAAAACATCGGAGTTGGAACCCAATTGGTCTCCATTTACCCGCTGAGAGCTGTTCATGAGGTGGAGGGCAATGGGGCTCAAGAAGTTTTAAGCATTTATTTCATATTTACATGTTGATTTCAGCACTGATATTTATTTCTCTAGTATGTGAAAGAGCCTGCCTGTACTATTAACTCATTTTGGATAAAATATAAATCAATTCAGTTTTTCTCCTCTGGTGAAAAGCTGGAGGTTGCACGATGGCAGGCTCTCAGTCAAATCTGGTCACATATATAAACCCTTTGATATTTAATTGTGGAGAAAAATAATAATAAATAAATGTCTTGTCTATTTTACTGAGAGTACAAATACCCCAAAATTGTTCTTAAGTACAGTACTTAAAGGACCACTTCACTAGTAATCATGATAAAATGGCACAATTTGTGTCTCATAGGAGGGCTGTGGGCAGTTCAGAAACCAGTCTGTCTCATAGGAGGGCTGTGGGCAGTTCAGAACCCAGTCTGTGTCTCATAGGAGGGCTGTGGGCAGTTCAGAAACCAGTCTGTCTCATAGGAGGGCTGTGGGCAGTTCAGAAACCAGTCTGTCTCATAGGAGGGCTGTGGGCAGTTCAGAAACCAGTCTGTGTCTCATAGGAGGGCTGTGGGTAGTTCATAAACCAGTCTGTCTCATAGGAGGGCTGTTGGCAGTTCAGAAACCAGTCTGTGTCTCATAGGAGGGCTGTGGGCAGTTCAGAAACCAGTCTGTCTCATAGGAGGGTTGTGGGCAGTTCAGAAACCAGTCTGTCTCATAGGAGGGCTGTGGGCAGTTCAGAAACCAGTCAGTGTCTCATAGGAGGGTTGTGGGCAGTTCAGAAACCAGTCTGTGTCTCATATAGGAGGGTTGTGGGCAGTTCAGAAACCAGTCTGTGTCTCATAGGAGGGCTGTGGGCAGTTCAGAAACCAGTCTGTGTCTCATAGGAGGGCTGTGGGCAGTTCAGAAACCAGTCTGTGTCTCATAGGAGGGCTGTGGGCAGTTCAGAAACCAGTCCGTGTCTCATAGGAGGGCTGTGGGCGGTTCAGAAACCAGTCAGTGTCTCATAGGAGGGCTGTGGGCAGTTCAGAAACCAGTCTGTGTCTCATAGGAGGGCTGTGGGCAGTTCAGAAACCAGTCTGTTTCATAGGAGGGCTGTGGGCAGTTTAGAAACCAGTCTGTGTCTCATAGGAGGGCTGTGGGCAGTTCAGAAACCCGTCCACATCATCGTTAGGCTGATTTTTTTAAACAAGATATATTTACAAAAAAGGTTATTATCATGAGAACGATGGCTTCCATTTTCGCATTGCACTTTTCAGGACTAGAATGCCTGCAGTTTCTATTAGCGCCTTGGATTCCCCATCGATGATGTCACTGGTGGACGGGTTTCTGAACTGCCCACAGCCCTCCTATGAGACACAGACTGGTTTCTGAACTGCCCACAGCCCATGAGACACAGACTGGTTTCTGAACCTCCTATGAGACACATACTGGTTTCTGAACTGCCCACAGCCCTCCTATGAGACACAGACTGGTTTCTGAACTGCCCACAGCCCTCCTATGAGACACAGACTGGTTTCTGAACTGCCCACAGCCTTCCTATGAGACACAGACTGGTTTCTGAACTGCCCACAGCCCTCCTATGAGACAGACTGGTTTCTGAACTGCCCACAGCCCTAAAATTGTGCCATTTCATCATGATTATTAGTGAGGATTATATGAAGATATAGGTTGAAAAGTAGTGAAGTGGTCCTTTAATTAAATGTACATTACACCACTGATGATGTATTTGGTGATAACAGCCAGCGCCCCTCACTTCACATGAGTGTTATTTTTTTCTTTTCCAAACAAAATAAATAAAAGAAAATGACACCTGTGTGAAGTGAGGGGCGCTCTTATGACACTAGGTCAATTTTCTCAGACGTGAAATTCTCCATTCATTGTCAATGGGAATTTAATGTTTGTGTAGGACAATGTTTGCGCACACGCACACGCACACGCACACACACACACACACACACACACACAGAGATATAGGAGGCGCTCCTCAACAAATACATGTTTCCACGAAGACACGTGTGTACTGTGAGGCTCACGTACTGCACTGAAATGCACCTTTATTTCATTTATCCGCTTTTATGTATTTGTATATTTATTTTGTATATTTATTTTTGTGGATTTTCTTTGTGATCAAGTTTTTAAATGATTTTATGTCCACATAGCTGGAGGTTTGGACGAGCATATCAGCTGAACAGTAGTACAACTACAATGTACTACAGATTCTTATTTGTCCCTTCAGTTTGTACAAGGAGTCAGCTCATACCAAATATATGCTAAACGTATTCCTAAATTAATTTAATGGAGGGGATTATATCATGTTTTTCTTCGTCTTTTTCTTCGTTTTTCTTTCCCTCCGTCTCCACCGAGATCAGCGTCCAAGTTGACAGGAGAGATGATCAGAGGAGAAGCGTTTGTACCGTTAAGGTTCAAACATGGACTGAATAATGGATAAAGTCTCTCAGTGAAGGAGCAGCCAGTGAAAGAGTAGAGGTGGACTCTGGTCTCCACATCATAAAAGGAGACCAGACCCTCCTCATAATCCACAAACACTCCCACTTTCTGGATCTCCTCTCTTACAGGAAGGAGGACAGGAGGGCCAGCAAGAGCCCAGTACTCATTTCCATTCATCAGCCTTATATTCCAGTAACCATCGTTGGGTCTCAGTGTGATTGATCCCTTCCTGTCGATGGACTCTCTGGCCACTCCTACTCTCCAGTCAGTCTTCCCTCCAACCTGGACCTCATAGTAAAACCTTCCTGAGGAGAAGCTTTGTTTTCCGAAGACAAAGATATATGGATAGAACCTCTCTTTGTTGTCTGGCAGATTCTTCCTTACGTTTCCAAGACTCACTTGTTTTCCATCCTCAGACAGGATGAGGTGGGGATTTGCTGTATCAGGGTCCCTAGTTACATCCACCTCATATCGTTGGATCATCCTCAGCTCAACATCACCCATCTGCTTCTTCATCTCCTGACTGAGTATCTTCTGCAGCTGAGCCACAGCTGTCCTCACAGTCCCCACATGTGAAGGCTGAAGGACATTAACCTTTGTCCAGTCCTTGGTGGGTGGAGGGACGTTGGTGGATGTGAAGTTCTGGAGGAGGTGGAGGTGGTCTTCAGGGTGTGAGATCTGCTTCAGCTCAGAGCTTCTCTTCTCCAACTGAGTGATTTCCTGTTGCAGATCTTTGATGAAGCCTTCAGCCTGTTTCTCTGTTGTTTTCTGCTTCCCTTCAATCACACCGATGAGCTCAGCCTGGCTTCTCTGAATACAGCTGATCAGAGCAGCGAAGACCTTCACACTGTCCTCTATCTCTGTGTCTGCATCCTTCTTGCTGAGCTCCACTGAGCGTTTGACCTCCTGAATCTTCCCTCGTCTCTCCTGGATCAAAGTCTGGATTTCAGCCTCTGTCTTTCTGTTGTATTCTTCTTTCCACTCATGATACCTGAACGGACGAACCATTTCAGCAACAAAACTATTGATAGATACGTTTGGTCTCTTATAGGTTTCTTAACTAGTGGTCACAGGGTGTCTTCAACCAGGATGTCTGTCTTTATACAATCCAGGAATGTTTATGCTGTGATTACAGCAGAATATTAAGTTATCTAATTGTCTGTATCTCTCTCTTCTCTTTGACTAATGCTTATCACACACTGTGTAATCAGCTTTTAAGTCAAGCCCACTGAAATCTGACCTCATCAAACATGACGTCAGTCATGCTCAAACATGGAGTTCTCTCATGTCTGGATAACTTCCTAAGATCTCTTCACGTTGTCCATTGTCCTCTCTTCCAGGCCAAGTCTTTACCCATAATCGCATCTTTGATGAATATACGAACTGAACTCCCTGGGAAACCAGTAACTTCCAGGAAAGTGTGGATGGCAACCGAGGAAGGTCGGTGACGCTGGAGAGACAGCTGACCTCCAGGAAAGACTGGTGGGGTAACAGGGGCCAGCGACCTCTGTCGCAGCACTCGCAAGAGGGCGCTCAAAACGCGTCTTGAACTTGTAGATAGGCTAACTTTGCTATTATTTGAATTGAAATCCTGAAAAAAAACAATGGGAATTTCTTTTATTGGAATCCTGAAAAATATATATATTTTTTTTTCAAATGAATGTAGTTATAGTTATGTTAACTTTATTAACTAAATCCAAACACATTGGACATACAAAAGGACATAAAAGAATTGTAACGGCTGAAATCCAAAATATATCAGTATTCTGATATTAACCTGAGGGCCGCATTAAGTGAAGGTGGGTGTCCGCATGTGGCCCCCGGGGGCCACGCGGACATGCAGAGTGTCCCGAGAGGAGGGGAGGTATAGGGAGACTCGATTGGACAGATTCAACAACAACAACAATGACAGTGACTCAGACTCAGAGAGGCTTCCTTGACTCAAATACACCAGAGGAAGGCCATTTGGACAAGGATGGATGCATGCACACCAGGTCACATGTCCTGGTCCCCAGGACATGTGACCTGGGGACCAGGACATGTGACCTGGTGACCAGGACATGTGACCTGGTGACCAGGACATGTGACCTGGTGACCAGGTCACGTGTCCTGGTGACCAGGACATGTGACCTGGTGACCAGGACATGTGACCTGGTGACCAGGACATGTGGTTTCATTTCGTTTCATTTCGAATCATAGCTTCAAATTGACATATTGGTTGTTCAGTTTGACCCACCAGTTTTGGAGATATGGCTTATAGAGTAATGTCTTACAGAAAACAGAAAATTGAGAAAACAGGCTTGAAAGTCTGAAAGTTGAATGTCTCTAACATTACACCTAGCTACATGTTTAAGCATTTATTTCATATTTACCTGTCGATTTCAGCTCTGACACTTATTTCAGACATGCTCTAGTATGTGAAGAGTCTGCCTGTGCTATAAACTCATTTTGAAAAAAAAAGAAAAAGAAAGTGTTTCTCCTCTGGTGAAAAGCTGGAATTTGCGCGATGGCAGTCTCTCAGTCAAATCTGGTCACAAATGTCTTCCTCGGGAGCCAAATAATAAAGAACCTTGAACCTTGACTGGTCTATAGCTGGAGGCCTGGAGGTCAGGAGAGGAGCAGTGACTGGTCTATAGCTGGAGGCCTGGAGGTCAGGAGAGGAGCAGTGACTGGTCTATAGCTGGAGGCCTGGAGGTCAGGAGAGGAGCAGTGACTGGTCTATAGCTGGAGGCCTGGAGGTCAGGAGAGGAGCAGTGACTGGTCTATAGCTGGAGGCCTGGAGGTCAGGAGAGGAGCAGTGACTCGTCTATAGCTGGAGGCCTGGAGGTCAGGAGAGGAGCAGTGACTGGTCTATAGCTGGAGGCCTGGAGGTCAGGAGAGGAGGTAAGGAGAGGAGCAGTGACTTGTCTATAGCTGGAGGCCTGGAGGTCAGGAGAGGAGCAGTGACTGGTCTATAGCTGGAGGGCAGGAGGTCAGGAGAGGAGCAGTGACTCGTCTATAGCTGGAGGCCTGGAGGTCAGGAGGTAAGGAGAGGAGGTAAGGAGAGGAGCAGTGACTTGGCCAATCACTGCTGACCCGCCAACTGCAGAGTGTGGAGGTTGAGGGTTGAAACACTCTAAGAAGGTTGGAGGTTGATGATCTCTCTTCCAGGCCAAGGCTTCATCCATTAGAAATGGATTATAATATTAATATTATATCATTATAATCGCATCTTTGATGTATTTACAAACAGTAAAAGTACAACAGTGTCGGCATCACAATGTACTTAAAGTGCCGAACTACAAGCTCACAATGTGTCACATCGCAACACATTGCGTTACACTTTCCGTAAGATCTAATAAGGGTCCATTTGGTTGTCAACTGCCCCATCATTCAGCTGGGGACCACCTGGACCCCTCAAGGACCACCTGGACCCCCTCAAGGACCACTGGTCTGATGTGTCATCAGTGAGGCACAGCATATGAATAGATGGAGTGTGTGTGTGTGTGTGTGTGTGCACTGAGATAGCAAGGGGCAGTTTCCATAGGAACAGGCACGTAGCACGTAACACATGGTCCACACACACACACACACACACACACACACACACACACACACACACACACACACGACATGTAAATGTCAACCGGTTTTGTACATAATGAATGTATTTCTTCAGAGTAATACGACGTTCGTGTACTTTCTGTATCTGTGTCACATTCACTGGCTACGAGTCCAGCACCTTGGAGAGCTCTTATACCTATATCATTGTTAAACACTTCAGCACCTTGGAGAGCTCCTACATACTGTAGCATTGTTGCACACTTCAGTCCCTCGGAGAGCTCCTACATACTGTGGCATGGTTACACACTTCAGCACCCTGGATAGCTCCTACATACTGTAGCAGTGGTACACACTTCAGCACCATGGAGAGCACCTACATACTGTAGCATTGTTAAACACTTCAGCACCATGGAGAGCACCTACATACTGTAGCATTGTTACACACTTCAGCACCATGGAGAGCACCTACATACTGTAGCATTGTTACACACTTCAGCACCTTGGATAGCTCCTACATACTGTAGCATTGTTACACACTTCAGCACCTTGGATAGCTCCTACATACTGTAGCATTGTTACACACTTCAGCACCTTGGATAGCTCCTACATACTGTAGCATCGTTACACACTTCAGCACCTTGGATAGCTCCTACATACTGTAGCATTGTTACACACTTCAGCACCTTGGATAGCTCCTACATACTGTAGCATTGTTACACACTTCAGCACCTTGGATAGCTCCTCCATAATGTAGCATCGTTACACACTTCAGTTCCTTGGATAGCTCCTACATACTGTAGCATTGTTACACACTTCAGCACCTTGGATAGCTCCTACATACTGTAGCATCGTTACACACTTCAGCACCTTGGATAGCTCCTACATACTGTAGCATTGTTACACACTTCAGCACCTTGGATAGCTCCTACATACTGTAGCATTGTTACACACTTCAGCACCTTGGATAGCTCCTCCATAATGTAGCATCGTTACACACTTCAGTTCCTTGGATAGCTCCTACATACTGTAGCATTGTTACACTTACACGTGTCAGTTCCTTGGATAGCTCCTACATACTGTAGCATTGTTACACTTACACGTGTCAGTACCTTGGAGAGCTCCTACATACTTACTCTACAAGAAATAAAATACAGTGCCTGCATTTTGCATTAAAGACCAACAAGTCGTGGGCGTAAGACTTAGCTTATTGTGCCTACCCTTTTAACATTTGATTAATAATCATAATACTACAAAGCACAGACAGGACACAATATGAGCACAGAGCACTTCACGAGCATATCAACATCAAATAAATGTTATGTTCTTAAGTCTCGGAGTGACTTCCTTATTGTTCCATACAGTGACTTCCTTATTGTTCCATTGTAGTGGAAAAAATGCATATAAACACTATGGTATTGATTCATTGAATGTAGCCTACTAGTAGATGATACTTAACACTCTAATTACCACCTGTTCTTCACTGACCAACTCATTAGAGACTGCTGACTCATGTAAACCTATTTCAAACTGTGTGAGTTAACTATAGAATAGAGTCCATTTAAGGCAGGACCATCTCTTGTTACTCCTGAAACTCTGTACACTGCTGAAAGTATAAAATGTGTGGGACATGTGTGTGGGGAGTGCTTGGGGAAGCTCTGGAGGGAGACACTAGTCTCTCTCTGGTGTGATGACATATACAATAAAATAATGGAGTTCGAATCCTGATGGTTGAGTCCTGCTTCTTGCTGATGATGTTTACTTACTAATAGTAATATCAAAAGCTGCCATTACACCATACAGTGAGCGAGTCTTACATTTATGCCAGTTCTCCTTTATTGAAGTAACAACACACGAGGCCGCGGGTCAGAATGACATCACTCAACATGCGTTGACACGAGGCCGCGGGTCATGACATCACTCAGCATGCGTTGAGATTCTACATGTCTTCATCGGATCAGAACCATACATGTATTTACAAAGACTACAAGAATACAATAGATAGAACAGTAGAACTACATACGTGCACACGTGTGTGCGTGAGCACATGCACATGTGTGATAAGCGTGACACACACAGGGCCAATCTTTATGGTTAGTGTTTTAATAGAATAACCCATAAAGCAGTGGTTCCCAAAGTGGGGTCCGGGGACCCCCAGGGGTCCTTGAGTTACTTCCAGGGGGTCCCCAGCTACATTATAGCTAGGAACCAAATGTGGTTCCTAATTTAACTCTCAGAGTTAAATTAACATTGCTTTTACAACATAAATTGGGGGTCCCAAGAGATAAGAATGCCATTACATGGGGGTCCATAGCCTGTTGCAGGTCAAACTGGGGGTCCTTGGAATTAAACGGGTTGAGAATCACTGCTAGAACCGTAATAAAGATCTTCTCTCACGGGTGTCCCTGCAGGCATAGCTCTTCAAATGGGGGTCCGCGCACTAATACGTGTCAATGTGGGGGTCCTTAAAGAACCACTGTGGTAGGACACCGTCACCTACTGGACGACAGGTGCTACTGCAGCCGTGGCTTTGAACAAGGCATGTTGTTTTGGCACTGGGCCCAGGAGGGCACTCGGGTTCCAATCCCAGGTGTGTGACATAAGTTACAGAATGAGGCTTTATCCCATTCTGGGCGGGAACCCCTTTTGGTGTATTAAGCATCATGTTAAAAATAGCAGATCTACAAGCTCATAGCGCGGCACTCGCTTGTAGGTCTGCTATTTTTGAAAATGTGGCGCAAATCTTTGAATATATATTCTTTTTGAGCGAACTCAAACTTTCCTTCTGGGGGGTCCCTGGAACAAATTCAGATGGGCATCTGCGGCCAAATACATATAATTCTGGTTCTTGACATGAAAATGTTTGAGACTGACTGACATAGAAACAGGGTTTTTCAGAAAACCGTCAGAATTTAGAAGGCATTTGTAGCATCGTCCTCAGGTCTGAATGGGTTAAACAGCTTTAGACGCACTCTGAGGTACCAATGATTAGATGACACTGTTGATTCTACCGTGCAAAAAAAAAAAAAAAAAAAAACATTCAATAATGTACATCAGGTGATATTTACAATATGTATAACATATTTACATAAAGTATAGTAGAATATACTTTCGAGATTCAAGATGCATTTCTAAGACAAAGACAATGGTTTTAGTATCTCTGAACTTGGTGTCAATGAAATGGTATCTTTTCCAAGTGGCTGTTTTCAGAGTGATTAAAAGGTACAGTATATGGAATAGTATAAGTGATCATTTGCACATTTTTCATCTTCTTGGATTTTGAAGACGAATGAGGGTCTTTGGACAACAGTATACTGGTATGGCAAGGTAGTGTAAGGGATATTATTGTCTCCACCAGGCCGAAGGCATGGGGAGAGAGTATGTTTTGCACTCCGTGTGTGTGTGTGTGCGTGCGTGCGTGTGTGTGTGTGTGTGTGTGTGTGAGTGTCCGTCCGTCTGTTACCAGTTAATCTCCGGCAACGTTAACCCGGTCTATTCCAAATGTTGCACACACACTCCCTGGATGCCAACGATGAACCTCTGCCCCCAATTCTCCAGAACGGCCTGTTATAGCGCCCCCAGGAGGCCACAACCTGACCTGCCCTGGTGGAGACCTGTGCCCAGAGGGGAACTTTATCTAGTTTGGGTTAAAACAAGACGTGAGGCAAGTCGAGTCTTTGATCTCATTTGAGGTACAGAAAACACTGAGCAGGCAGGCTAGACGCACCAGAACATCTCTCTTATAATGTTAACAGTTCTACTGCGTAACCCGCGTTCCCCGCTATTTAATCCAATATTCTACGCTGCCTAGATTGTCTTATTACCTTTGGAGCATAACGCCGAAGTATTTGCAGCTTTGTTCGATGAAAATCCGGCGAAAAATAGTCCCATGGTTTGTTGTTGAAGAGAAAAACATGGCCGCCATTACAATGCAAAACAACTGCATGTTGTAGTCCAAACAAACCCACTGTTCACTTGCATTGAACTCATTTTCCCAAAAGCCCTAGCAGCCCAGAGGATGACTTGATTTCCGGTTCCGTCATCATAACCAGGTCCGCGACAAATCCGCTCTTTCTTTTTAATTATTAAAAAAAAGGCGAATTCAACACATTAAACAAATAGCGGGTTTAGCATATTAAGCAGGGGGGAACGCTGGATTAAACAATTTAATATATCTTATATCAGATTTTAATTTCAGATTGTGGTCCGCAGCCAATTACTCCATGTAATTCTGGGGTTCATTGACGTGAAATAATTTGAGCACCGCTTCTATACAGTAGACCAGGGGTTCTCAACCCGTGGGTCGCGACCCCTCGGGGGGTCGCCAAATTATTTTAGGGGGTCCCCAAATTATTTTCCAAAAAAATAAAAAAAATAAAAAAAAAATATTTTCATGATTTTTCAAAAATAGCAGACCTACAAGCTCGTAGCGCGCCACTCGGTGGCGCGCTACGAGCTTGTAGATCTGCTATTTTTCAATAGCTAAATTATAACAATGCTTAAAACACCAAATGGGGTTCCCGCCCAAAATGGTTTAAGGTTATTGTAGCAGTCAATTTATATTGGGGGTCGGGAGGGGGCGGGACGGGGGTCCCGAGACATTGCCAAAGCATTTCCGGGGGTCCCCGGCCAAAAACGTTGAGAACCCCTGCAGTAGACATGTTATAGAATCTAGCGTCAGCTCTAAATGGATTAACAAGAGATTGTGACTAAATAACGCAAAATATCTTCCCGCCCATTCTGAACGGGAACCCCTTTTGGTGTTTTTAAGCATTATGTTATACTTTAGCTATTGAAAGATTGCAGATCTACAAGCTCATAGCGTGCCACCGAGTGGCACGCTATGAGCTTGTAGGACTGCTATTTTTGAAAAATCGTGAAAATGCGGCACAAATCTTTGAATATATATTCTTTCAGAGGACTTTTTTTTAATTTCGACGTCAGGCCTAAATGGGTTAAAAATAAACCGTTTGGACACACATGGTTTCCACCTGACAATATACAGTGTGTGTGTGTGTGTGTGTGTGTGTGTGTGTGTGTGTGTGTGTGTGTGTGTGTGTGTGCGTCAGTGCCCGTTGCCTCCCTCAGACAGGATGCGGCTGGGCTCGGTGAACCTGGCTGTTGCCAGGTAGAACAGGGCGGGGCATGGCACCAGGGCCAATAGCGGCAAGTCCTGCTCCAGCTTGTCCAATCGGGAGATGGAGATGATGCCGTAGGCGTGCAGCAGCCAATGGCTGAAGAGGACGACCAGTCGCTTCTTCTTGGCCACCAGGCTCTTGAAAGACTGAGAGAGAGAGAGAGAGAGAGAGAGAGAGATGGACATAGAGAGACAGAGAGAGAGACACAGAGAGAGAGACATAGAGAGTATTAATTATGTTTCTGCACTGTCAAATAGGTCTACATCTATCCTAAGATGCCATCAAAGAAAAGAAGAAATGTTAACTCGAGCTAGGTTTAAACATGAAAGCATGTCTACAGTTGTTGCACAGAAAATAAGTAATTTTATATGAAAAGTAATGCTACTTTTGCAATGTAGTTAAATACAAATTGTCTGGAAAATAATTGTGTGAAAAATCGTATCGTGAACCTCGTATGGCGATACGTATCGTAACGAGTTGAGTGTATCGTTACATGCCTAGTATTAACTCATAGAAGACAGACAACAGCAGTGGTGGACAAGGTAAATACTCAAGTACTCAAAAGTACAAATGTATTAAGTACATTGCGTTTAAAAAAGAATAGCAGATCTACAAGCTCGAAACTAGTTGCTTGGTGCCGCATTGCAAGCTTGTAGATCTACTACTTGTTGCTGCTTGTGTGTGACGCTGTGGCCCTCTGGTGGTTCTCAACCAGTGGTCCGGGGACCACCAGTGGTCCTTGGGGGGGTTCCAGGCGGTCCCCAGTGGTCCTTGGGGGGGTTCCAGGTGGTCCCCAGTGGTCCTTGAGGGGGTTCCAGGCGGTCCCCAGTGGTCCTTGGGGGGGTTCCAGGTGGTCCCCAGTGGTCCTTGAGGGGGTTCCAGGCGGTCCCCAGTGGTCCTTGGGGGGGTTCCAGGTGGTCCCCAGTGGTCCTTGGGGGGGTTCCAGGCGGTCCCCAGTGGTCCTTGGGGGGGTTCCAGGTGGTCCCCAGTGGTCCTTGAGGGGGTTCCAGGTGGTCCCCAGTGGTCCTTGAGGGGGTTCCAGGTGGTCCCCAGTGGTCCTTGAGGGGGTTCCAGGTGGTCCCCAGTGGTCCTTGAGGGGGTTCCAGGTGGTCCCCAGTGGTCCTTGAGGGGGTTCCAGGCGGTCCCCAGTGGTCCTTGGGGGGGTTCCAGGTGGTCCCCAGTGGTCCTTGGGGGGGTTCCAGGTGGTCCCCAGTGGTCCTTGAGGGGGTTCCAGGTGGTCCCCAGTGGTCCGGGGACCACCAGCGGTCCTTGAGGGGGTTCCAGGTGGTCCCCAGTGGTCCAGGGACCACCAGTGGTCCTTGGGGGGGTTCCAGGCGGTCCCCAGTGGTCCGGGGACCACCAGTGGTCCTTGAGGGGGTTCCAGGCGGTCCCCAGTGCTCCGGGGACCACCAGTGGTCCTTGAGGGGGTTCCAGGTGGTCCCCAGTGGTCCAGGGACCACCAGTGGTCCTTGAGGGGGTTCCAGGTGGTCCCCAGTGCTCCGGGGACCACCAGTGGTCCTTGAGGGGGTTCCAGGGTCCTTGAGGGGGTTCCAGGTGGTCCCCAGTGGTCCGGGGACCACCAGTGGTCCTTGAGGGGGTTCCAGGTCCTTGGGGGGGTTCCAGGTGGTCCCCAGTGGTCCAGGGACCACCAGTGGTCCTTGAGGGGGTTCCAGGTCCTTGGGGGGGTTCCAGGTGGTCCCCAGTGGTCCGGGGACAACCAGTGGTCCTTGAGGGGGTTCCAGGTGGTCCCCAGTGGTCCAGGGACCACCAGTGGTCCTTGGGGGGGTTCCAGGTGGTCCCCAGTGGTCCAGGGACCACCAGTGGTCCTTGGGGGGGTTCCAGGTGGTCCCCAGACAAAATGATGGGAGAGTTGGTAACCAAATGGACCCTAATTAGATCTTTAACTCTTGAGAGTGTAAAATGAAACCAAATGGTGTTGTTTTACGCTCTCAAGAGTTAAATTATTGTTAAACATCTGCATTACTTAATTTACAAGAAGTCTACACAATTAGCCCTTTCTCTAAGTCCCTCCCCAATCCGTCCTCGTCCAATAGGCACGTTAGCAGCGAGGAGACGGGGCAAGCTGTCCTTCTCACCCATAGAGATGCATTTAACCCTCATAGAGATGCATTTAACCCTCATAGAGATGCATCTCTATGGGGGTTAAATGACTGATGATTTCTACATATAAATAATATAAATATAAATATATAAATAATCCATCATTTCAGTAGCGAGAGCCTCAACATGTCTTCGAAATCTAGTCAACCAGGCCTGTAGTAGGCTATGCACTGGACAAATGTCTTCTAAATCTAGTCAACCAGGCCTGCAGGAGGCTATGCACTGGACAAATGTCTTCTAAATCTAGTCAACCAGGCCTGCAGGAGGCTATGCACTGGACAAATGTCTTCTAAATCTAGTCAACCAGGCCTGCAGGAGGCTATGCACTGGACTAATGTCTTCTAAATCTAGTCAACCAGGCCTGCAGTAGGCTATGCACTGGACAAATGTCTTCTAAATCTAGTCAACCAGGCCTGCAGGAGGCTATGCACTGGACAAATGTATTCTAAATCTAGTCAACCAGGCCTGCAGGAGGCTACTCACTGGACAAATGTCTTCTAAATCTAGTCAACCAGGCCTGCAGGAGGCTACGCACTGGACAAATGTCTTCTAAATCTAGTCAACCAGGCCTGCAGGAGGCTATGCACTGGACAAATGTCTTCTAAATCTAGTCAACCAGGCCTGCAGGAGGCTATGCACTGGACAAATGTCTTCTAAATCTAGTCAACCAGGCCTGCAGGAGGCTACGCACTGGACAAATGTCTTCTAAATCTAGTCAACCAGGCCTGCAGGAGGCTACGCACTGGACAAATGTCTTCTAAATCTAGTCAACCAGGCCTGCAGGAGGCTACGCACTGGACAAATGTATTCTAAATCTAGTCAACCAGGCCTGCAGGAGGCTATGCACTGGACAAATGTCTTCTAAATCTAGTCAACCAGGCCTGCAGGAGGCTATGCACTGGACAAATGTCTTCTAAATCTAGTCAACCAGGCCTGCAGGAGGCTACGCACTGGACAAATGTCTTCTAAATCTAGTCAACCAGGCCTGCAGGAGGCTACGCACTGGACAAATGTCTTCTAAATCTAGTCAACCAGGCCTGCAGTAGGCTATGCACTGGACAAATGTCTTCTAAATCTAGTCAACCAGGCCTGCAGCTGTGTGTGTGTTCAACAACAACAACACAGCCATGACGTTAAGCTGTGTGTGTGTTCAACAACACAGCCATGACATTAAGCTGTGTGTGTGTTCAACAACACAGCCATGACGTTAAGCTGTGTGTGTGTTCAACAACACAGCCATGACATTAAGCTGTGTGTGTTCAACAACACAGCCATGACGTTAAGCTGTGTGTGTGTTCAACAACACAGCCATGACATTAAGCTGTGTGTGTGTTCAACAACACAGCCATGATGTTAAGCTGTGTGTGTTCAACAACAACACAGCCATGATGTTAAGCTGTGTGTGTTCAACAACACAGCCATGACATTAAGCTGTGTGTGTGTTCAACAACACAGCCATGACGTTAAGCTGTGTGTGTTCAACAACACAGCCATGACGTTAAGATGTGTGTGTGTTCAACAACACAGCCATGACGTTAAGCTGTGTGTGTGTTCAACAACACAGCCATGACATTAAGCTGTGTGTGTGTTCAACAACACAGCCATGACGTTAAGCTGTGTGTGTTCAACAACACAGCCATGACGTTAAGCTGTGTGTGTTCAACAACACAGCCATGACGTTAAGCTGTGTGTGTGTTCAACAACACAGCCATGACGTTAGGGTGTGTGTGTTCAACAACACAGCCATGATGTTAAGATGTGTGTGTGTTCAACAACACAGCCATGACGTTAAAGCTGTGTATGTGTTCAACAACACAGCCATGACATTAAGCTGTGTGTGTGTTCAACAACACAGCCATGACGTTAAGCTGTGTATGTGTTCAACAACATGGCTCAAATGGGTCTGAGAGGCTAAATGTCATCAAATGGTGGTCCGTGGCTCAAATGGGTCTGAGAGGCTAAATGTCATCAAACGGTGGTCCGTGGCTCAAATGCTGAATAGATAAATAATGGACCTTGATATGGAAAGGGTTGAAAACCACTGCTGTACTGTCTAGGTCAGGATCTGTGTGTGATGTTGATGTCAGGAGCGCACACACACACACACACACACACACACACACACACACACACACACACACACACACACACACACACACACACACACACACACACACACACACACACACACACACACACACACACACACACACACACACACACACACACATTACCTGGATCTGGGAGGCGGACATGTACACAGCCAGGGTGACCAGAGACAGAACCAGGATGATGAAGGGGAACGCATAATCTGGAGGAGGAACATCACAAGATGTAGAATGTTTACATGTTCACTGTCCCTGGAATACCAACCCATTCTGGGCGGGAACCCCTTTTGGTGTTTTAAGCATTATGTTATACTTTAGCTATTGAAAAATAGCAGATCTACAAGCTCATAGCACGCCACCGAGTGGCACGCTACGAGCTTGTAGGTCTGCTATTTTTGAAAAATCGTAAAAATGCGGCACAAATGTTTGAATATATATTCTTTCAGAGCGAACGTTTTTTTTTATTTCGATGTCAGGCCTAAATGGGTTAAGCATTAAGTTATATTTTAGCTATTGAAAAATAGCAGATCTACATGATGAAATGATGATTAGGAACCAAATGTGTGTGTGTTCAACAACACAGCCATGACGTTAAGCTGTGTATGTGTTCAACAACATGGCTCAAATGGGTCTGAGAGGCTAAATGTCATCAAACGGTGGTCCGTGGCTCAAATGGGTCTGAGAGGCTAAATGTGGTGGTCCGTGGCTCAAATGGGTCTGAGAGGCTAAATGTCATCAAATGGTGGTCCGTGGCTCAAATGGGTCTGAGAGGCTAAATGTCATCAAATGGTGGTCCGTGGCTCAAATGGGTCTGAGAGGCTAAATGTCGTCAAATGGTGGTCCGTGGCTCAAATGGGTCTTTTTCAGACCGAGTACGAGTACTTTCTTTTAAGTACTCGCCGATACCGAGTACCGATACGAGTACTTTATGGGATCCTTATGGGTCTGTAACTCAGAGTGTACAAATGGATTTGGTTCCATTTGTACACTCTCTGAGTTAAATTAACAGTGGTTTTACAATATAAATTGTGGGTCCCAGAGATAGAAATGCCATTAAATCAGGGGTCCGTAGCTTAATGCCTGTGAAACTGGGGGTCCATGAAATTAATATGTTTCGGAATCACTGCTAGAGCCGTAAAAATCCTCCCTTATCGAGGTCACTGGCATGTGTTTTCAAATGGGGGGTCCGTGGCCTAATAAATATTGATTTGGGGGTCCTTGACACGAAAACGTTTAGGAACCCCTGGTCTAGAGGATACTCCCAGAGCAGCCCTGTGAGCTTGTAGATCTGCTAGGATACTCCCAGAGCAGCCCTGTGAGCTTGTAGATCTGCTAGGATACTCCCAGAGCAGCCCTGTGAGCTTGTAGAACTGCTAGGATACTCCCAGAGCAGCCCTGTGAGCTTGTAGATCTGCTAGGATACTCCCAGAGCAGCCCTGTGAGCTTGTAGATCTGCTAGGATACTCCCAGAGCAGCCCTGTGAGCTTGTAGATCTGCTAGGATACTCCCAGAGCAGCCCTGTGAGCTTGTAGATCTGCTAGGATACTCCCAGAGCAGCCCTGTGAGCTTGTACATCTGCTAGGATACTCCCAGAGCAGCCCTGTGAGCTTGTAGATCTGCTAGACAGAGGATACTCCCAGAGCAGCCCTGTGAGCTTGTAGATCTGCTAGGATACTCCCAGAGCAGCCCTGTGAGCTTGTAGATCTGCTAGACAGAGGATACTCCCAGAGCAGCCCTGTGAGCTTGTAGATCTGCTAGACAGAGGATACTCCCAGAGCAGCCCTGTGAGCTTGTAGATCTGCTAGGATACTCAGAGCAGCCCTGTGAGCTTGTAGATCTGCTAGGATACTCAGAGCAGCCCTGTGAGCTTGTAGATCTGCTAGGATACTCAGAGCAGCCCTGTGAGCTTGTAGATCTGCTAGGATACTCCCAGAGCAGCCCTGTGAGCTTGTAGATCTGCTAGGATACTCCCAGAGCAGCCCTGTGAGCTTGTAGATCTGCTAGAGGGTACTCACAGAGCAGCCCCCCCCCCACGGCCTGCAGGACGGTCAGGATGGGGAAGAAGTAGAGCGCAGCGTAGATGCTCTTGAAGCGGTCCGACTTCCCCAGGCCGCACGCGATCCTCTTCACCAGCAGGGGGCGCAGCAGCATCATCAGCACCAGACACAGGGCGTAGTAGATGAGAACCATGGTGTAGCTGGAAGAAAACACACAACCACGTTAACACAACCACGTCAACACAACCACGTTAACACACAACCACGTCAACACAACCACGTCAACACACAACCACATTAACACAACCACGTTAACACACAACCACGTTAACACACAACCACGTTAACACAACCACGTTAACACACAACCACGTTAACACACAACCACGTTAACACAACCACGTCAACACACAACCACGTTAACACAACCACGTCAACACAACCACGTCAACACACAACCACGTTAACACACAACCACGTCAACACACAACCACGTCAACACAACCACGTCAACACAACCACGTCAACACAACCACGTCAACACAACCACGTTAACACACAACCACGTTAACACACAACCACGTCAACACACAACCACGTTAACACACAACCACGTCAACACACAACCACGTTAACACACAACCACGTCAACACACAACCACGTTAACACACAACCACGTCAACACACAATCACGTTAACACAACCACGTTAACACAACCACGTCAACACACAACCACGTTAACACACAACCACGTCAACACACAACCACATTAACACAACCACGTCAACACACAACCACGTCAACACACAACCACGTCAACACACAACCACGTCAACACACAACCACGTTAACACAACCACGTCAACACACAACCACGTCAACACACAACCACGTCAACACACAACCACGTCAACACACAACCACGTTAACACACAACCACAGGGCATGGGATAGGAGGCGAAGGGTGACGTATAACAGAGTGTCTTTACAGGGCATGGGATAGGAGGCGAAGGGTGACGTATAACAGAGTATCTTTATGGGGCATGGGATAGGAGGCGAAGGGTGACGTATAACAGAGTATCTTTATAGGGCATGGGATAGGAGGCGAAGGGTGACGTATAACAGAGTATCTTTATAGGGCATGGGATAGGAGGCGAAGGGTGACGTATAACAGAGTATCTCTACAGGGCATGGGATAGGAGGCGAAGGGTGACGTATAACAGAGTATCTTTATGGGGCATGGGATAGGAGGCGAAGGGTGACGTATAACAGAGTATCTTTATAGGGCATGGGATAGGAGGCGAAGGGTGACGTATAACAGAGTATCTCTACAGGGCATGGGATAGGAGGTGAAGGGTGACGTATAACAGAGTGTCTTTATATGGCATGGGATAGGAGGTGAAGGGTGACGTATAACAGAGTATCTTTATAGGGCATGGGATAGGAGGTGAAGGGTGACGTATAACAGAGTATCTCTACAGGGCATGGGATAGGAGGCGAAGGGTGACGTATAACAGAGTGTCTTTATAGGGCATGGGATAGGAGGCGAAGGGTGACGTATAACAGAGTATCTCTATAGGGCATGGGATAGGAGGTGAAGGGTGACGTATAACAGAGTATCTTTATAGGGCATGGGATAGGAGGTGAAGGGTGACGTATAACAGAGTGTCTTTATAGGGCATGGGATAGGAGGTGAAGGGTGACGTATAACAGAGTGTCTTTATAGAGCATGGGATAGGAGGTGAAGGGTGACGTATAACCTCAGTGTGTCTTTATAGGGCATGGGATAGGAGGCGAAGGGTGACGTATAACAGAGTGTCTTTATAGGGCATGGGATAGGAGGTGAAGGGTGACGTATAACAGAGTATCTTTATAGGGCATGGGATAGGAGGTGAAGGGTGACGTATAACAGAGTATCTTTATAGGGCATGGGATAGGAGGCGAAGGGTGACGTATAACAGAGTATCTCTACAGGGCATGGGATAGGAGGTGAAGGGTGACGTATAACAGAGTGTCTTTATATGGCATGGGATAGGAGGCGAAGGGTGACGTATAACAGAGTATCTTTATAGGGCATGGGATAGGAGGTGAAGGGTGACTACTAACAGAGTATCTTTATAGGGCATGGGATAGGAGGTGAAGGGTGACGTATAACAGAGTGTCTTTATAGGGCATGGGATAGGAGGTGAAGGGTGACGTATAACAGAGTGTCTTTATAGAGCATGGGATAGGAGGTGAAGGGTGACGTATAACCTCAGTGTCTTTATAGGGCATGGGATAGGAGGCGAAGGGTGACGTATAACAGAGTGTCTTTATAGGGCATGGGATAGGAGGTGAAGGGTGACGTATAACAGAGTATCTTTATAGGGCATGGGATAGGAGGTGAAGGGTGACGTATAACAGAGTATCTCTACAGGGCATGGGATAGGAGGTGAAGGGTGACGTATAACAGAGTATCTCTACAGGGCATGGGATAGGAGGCGAAGGGTGACGTATAACAGAGTGTCTTTATAGGGCATGGGATAGGAGGCGAAGGGTGACGTATAACAGAGTATCTCTACAGGGCATGGGATAGGAGGCGAAGGGTGACGTATAACAGAGTGTCGTTATAGGGCATGGGATAGGAGGTGAAGGGTGACGTATAACAGAGTGTCTTTATAGGGCATGGGATAGGAGGCGAAGGGTGACGTATAACAGAGTATCTCTACAGGGCATGGGATAGGAGGCGAAGGGTGACGTATAACAGAGTGTCTTTATAGGGCATGGGATAGGAGGCGAAGGGTGACGTATAACAGAATGTCTTTATAGGGCATGGGATAGGAGGCGAAGGGTGACGTATAACAGAGTGTCTTTATAGGGCATGGGATAGGAGGTGAAGGGTGATGTATAACAGAGTGTCTTTACAGGGCATGGGATAGGAGGCGAAGGGTGACGTATAACAGAGTATATTTATAGGGCATGGGATAGGAGGCGAAGGGTGACGTATAACCTCAGTGTGTCTTTATAGGGCATGGGATAGGAGGTGAAGGGTGACGTATAACAGAGTATCTTTATAGGGCATGGGATAGGAGGCGAAGGGTGACATATAACTAAAGTGTATTATGAACGTATAACTGTTTTACAGATCGTTTATATATTCCACATACAGGTCTGTGTGGGTTTACTACTACTGTCTGTAATCTGAATGAGTTGCTGGCTAGTGGCTACACACCTGAATGTTCTCGTTTTGTTTTTGTTTTAAATTGCTGTGTCTGATAATCCCATGTGGGATGGGTCAAGCAACTGTCCGGACACGGAAATAAAATATGCATTCATTCATTCATACAGTACATCATACAGTACTCACAGAGGGTACACGGCCTCCTGCGTACAGTGCAGTGATCATACAGTACTCACAGAGGGTACACGGCCTCCTGTGTACAGTGCAGTGATCATGCAGTACTCACAGAGGGTACACGGCCTCCTGTGTACAGTGCAGTGATCATACAGTACTCACAGAGGGTACACGGCCTCCTGTGTACAGTACAGTGATCATACAGTACTCACAGAGGGTACACGGCCTCCTGCGTACAGTGCAGTGATCATACAGTACTCACAGAGGGTACACGGCCACCTGTGTACAGTGCAGTGATCATACAGTACTCACAGAGGGTACACGGCCTCCTGTGTACAGTGCAGTGATCATACAGTACTCACAGAGGGTACACGGCCTCCTGTGTACAGTGCAGTGATCATACAGTACTCACAGAGGGTACACAGCCTCCTGTGTACAGTGCAGTGTGCAGTGATCATACAGTACTCACAGAGGGTACACGGCCTCCTGCGTACAGTGCAGTGATCATACAGTACTCACAGAGGGTACACGGCCTCCTGTGTACAGTGCAGTGTGCAGTGATCATACAGTACTCACAGAGGGTACACGGCCTCCTGTGTACAGTGCAGTGTAGTGACGTAGTCCGGGCTGGGGTTGTACAGCATCGTGTACCAGTCGGAGAGCATCTGGACGCGACAGGACCGAACGCCCAGCGTTCCCAGAGGCTCGCTGACCAGCAGGGTGACCACGCACGCCGCGCCGCACTCCAGCATGGCCGTCACATGCTGCAGGAGAGCGCTGGAGCTGAGAGGGTTAAAACACAGAGCGCTGGGGGTGAGAGGGTTAAAACACAGAGCACTGGAGCCAAGAGGAGAAAAGACACAAAAAATTAAAAAAATGTAAAACACGGTTGGCAAAAGAGCCTTGCTGTGTGGAGTTTGCATGTTTTCCCCGTGCCCCCTAGGGTAGGTACCCTCACATGTTCTCCCCGTGCCCCCTAGGGTAGGTACCCTCACATGTTCTCCCCGTGCCCCCTAGGGTAGGTACCCTCACATGTTCTCCCTAAGTCCCCTAGGGTAGGTACCCTCACATGTTCTCCCCGTGTCCCCTAGGGTAGGTACCCTCACATGTTCTCCCCGTGCCCCCTAGGGTAGGTACCCTCACACGAATTAACTATAAAAGTGTAATTGTTGTAGGGCTACGCCAATGGCGTTAAGGGTAGCATTAAATAATAGGCTTCTATTGACGTACATCGAGGAGCGAAGTGGGATAAGTTATCCAGACATGAGAGAACTCCATGTTTGAGCATGACTGACGTCATGTTTGATGAGGTCAGATTTCAATGAGCTTGACTTAAAAGCTGATCACACTATCTATCAATAGTTTTGTTTCTGAAATGGTTCGTCCGTTCAGGTATCACGAGTGGAATGAAGAATATGCCAGAAAGACAGAGGCTGAAATCCAGACGATGATCCAGGAGAGACGAGGGAAGATTCAGGAGGTCAAACGCTCAGTGGAGCTCAGCAAGAAGGATGCAGACACAGAGATAGAGGACAGTGTGAAGATCTTCGCTGCTCTGATCAGCTGTATTCAGAGAAGCCAGGCCGAGCTCATCGGTGTGATTGAACAGAAGCAGAAAACAACACAGAAACAGGCTGAAGGCTTCATCAAAGATCTGCAACAGGAAATCACTCAGTTGGAGAAGAGAAGCTCTGAGCTGAGCCAGCTCTCACACCCTGAAGACCACCTCCATCTCCTCCAGAACTCCACATCCATCAACGTCCCTCCACCCACCAAGGACTGGACAAAGGTTAATGTCCTTCAGCCTTCACATGTGGGGACTATGAGGAAAGCTATGGCTCAGCTGGAGAAGATACTCAGTCAGGAGATGAAGAAGCAGATGGGTGATGTTGAGCTGAGGATGATCCAACGATATGAGGTGGATGTAACTCTGGACCCTGATACAGCATACTGTGGACTCATCCTGTCTGAGGATGGAACACAAGTGAGTCATGGAAACGTATGGAAGAATCTGCCAGACAACAAAGAGAGGTTCGTTCCACATGTCTTTGTCTTAGGAAAACAAAACTTCTCCTCAGGAAGGTTTTACTATGAGGTCCAGGTTGGAGGGAAGACTGACTGGAGAGTAGGAGTGGCCAGAGAGTCCATCGACAGGAAGGAAAACGGCATCATACCGAGACCCAACAATGGTTATTGGACTATAGGGTTGTGGAATGGAAATAAGTACAAGGCTTGTGCTGGCCCTGATGTCCTCCTCCCTGTAAGAGAGGAGCTCCAGAAAGTGGGAGTGTTTGTGGATTATGAGGAGGGTCTGGTCTCCTTTTATGATGTGGAGACCAGAGTCCACCTCTACTCTTTCACTGGCTGCTCCTTCACTGAGAGACTTTATCCATTCTTCTGTCCATGTTTGAACCTTAACGGTACAAACGCTTCTCCTCTGATCATCTCTCCTGTCAACATGGACGCTGATCTCAGTGGAGACGGAGGGAACATGTCCCCTCCATCTTGAAAAAGAAGAAACACATGATATAATCCCCTCCATTAAATTAATTTAGAAATATTTCTGGAAATATATTCGCTATAAGCTGACTCCTGTTAAAAACTGAATGGACAAATAAGAGGCCGCTCTACATTGCAGTTGTAGTACTGTGTAGTACTGTAGTACATTGTAGTACATTGTAGTTGTAGTACTGTTGTACATTGTAGTTGTAGTACTGTTGTACATTGTAGTACATTGTAGTTGTAGTACTGTTGTACATTGTAGTTGTAGTACTGTAGTACATTGTAGTTGTAGTACTGTAGTACATTGTAGTTGTAGTACTGTAGTACATTGTAGTTGTAGTACTGTTGTACATTGTAGTTGTAGTACTGTAGTACATTGTAGTTGTAGTACTGTAGTACATTGTAGTTGTAGTACTGTAGTACATTGTAGTTGTAGTACTGTAGTACATTGTAGTTGTACTACTGTTCAGCTGACACGCTCATCCAAACCTCCAGCTATGTGGACATGAAATCATTTAAAAACTTGATCACAAAAAAAATAAGATGACTCCACAAAAAGATATATACAAAATAAAATAAATACATTAAAATGAATAAATAAAATGAAGGTGCATTTCAGTAAAGTACGTGAGCCTCACAGTACGCCGTGTCTTTGTGAAGAATGTATTGTTGAGCATCGCTAGCCCCTCCTATATCCAGCTTTTGGAGTGCGTGCGTGCGTGCGTGTGTCTGTGTGTGTGCATGTGTTTGTGTGTGTGCACGCGCACAAACGTAATCCTACACAGACATTAAATTCCCATTGACAATGAATGGACAATTTGACAACATAGTGTCTGAGCAAATAGTGTCTATTTTACGTCATGATGATGTACAATGATAAGAGCGCCCCTCACTTCACACAGGTGTGATTTTTGAGGGGCACTATAGCTGAGGGGCGCTATAGCTGAGGGGCACTATAGCTGAGGGGCGCTATAGCTGAGGGGCACTATAGCTGAGGGGCGCTATAGCTGAGGGGCACTATAGCTGAGGGGTGCTATAGCTGAGGGGCGCTATAGCTGAGGGGCGCTCAGCTATAGCTGAGGGGCGCTATAGCTGAGGGGCGCTCAGCTATAGCTGAGGGGCGCTCAGCTATAGCTGAGGGGCGCTATAGCTGAGGGGCACTATAGCTGAGGGGCGCTCAGCTATAGCTGAGCGCCCCTCAGCTATAGCTGAGCGCCCCTCAGCTATAGCTGAGGGGCGCTATAGCTGAGGGGCGCTCAGCTATAGCTGAGGGGCGCTATAGCTGAGGGGCGCTCAGCTATAGCTGAGGGGCGCTATAGCTGAGGGGCGCTCAGCTATAGCGCCCCTCAGCTATAGCTGAGGGGCGCTATAGCTGAGGGGCGCTATAGCTGAGGGGCGCTATAGCTGAGGGGCACTATAGCTGAGGGGCGCTCAGCTATAGCTGAGGGGCGCTATAGCTGAGGGGGCGCTATAGCTGAGGGGGCGCTATAGCTGAGGGGAACTATAGCTGAGGGGCGCTATAGCTGAGGGGGCGCTATAGCTGAGGGGAACTATAGCTGAGGGGCACTATAGCTGAGGGGCACTATAGCTGAGGGGGCGCTATAGCTGAGGGGCACTATAGCTGAGGGGCGCTATAGCTGAGGGGGCGCTATAGCTGAGGGGAACTATAGCTGAGGGGCACTATAGCTGAGGGGCACTATAGCTGAGGGGCGCTATAGCTGAGGGGCACTATAGCTGAGGGGCGCTATAGCTGAGGGGCGCTATAGCTGAGGGGCACTATAGCTGAGGGGCGCTATAGCTGAGGGGCACTATAGCTGAGGGGCACTATAGCTGAGGGGCGCTATAGCTGAGGGGCACTATAGCTGAGGGGCGCTATAGCTGAGGGGCACTATAGCTGAGGGGCACTATAGCTGAGGGGGCGCTATAGCTGAGGGGCGCTATAGCTGAGGGGCACTATAGCTGAGGGGCGCTATAGCTGAGGGGCGCTATAGCTGAGGGGCGCTATAGCTGAGGGGCACTATAGCTGAGGGGCACTATAGCTGAGGGGCGCTATAGCTGAGGGGCGCTATAGCTGAGGGGCGCTATAGCTGAGGGGCGCTCAGCTATAGTGTAGATTCTTGTCCTAACACAAACATTAAATGCCTTTGATAATGAATGGAGAATTTACGTCATATGTAGACGAGCAAATCGGCTATTTCTGTCCTACAAAAAGAATAAATTCCCATATTGACAATGAATGGAGAATTTACATCACGTGTCTGAGCAAATGATGATGATACGATAAGATTGCCCCTCACTTCACAGGGGTGTGATTTTTCACTTCCAAACTAGAATCAGAGCAGCCACTCCAGTAAGGTTCAGTCACCCAAATGGTGACGTGCAAATGATAGTGATAGAATCACTACTGTGTAAATGATAGTGATACAATCACTACTGTGTAAATTATAGTGATACAATCACTACTGTGTAAATGATAGTGATACAATCACTACTGTGTAAATTATAGTGATACAATCACTACTGAGTAAATTATAGTGATAGAATCACTACTGAGTAAATGTCACCATTCAGAATTAGCAAGATCTTGTTTTGTTTTGGAGTGGTACAACCACTCCAAGGAAAAGCAATGTCCGTGATGTTCAACTATGTGTGTGACTATGTTTGCGTGTGGCGTTAATGAGCACCAGTACCAATGAGTACCAAAAGTGGCGCTGTTGTGCCATAAACAGAGAGAGAGATAGGGCTGCACTGTTGCCTGCTAATGAGAGAGAGAGAGAGAGCTCAGTTCACACGGGTGTGATTTTTCTCCACAACTAGCACCCCCACCAGGATGGCAGCCTAGGCGAATGCTTATCCTATCCTATTCAATGCATAATTCAATATATTTAAAACCATTCAAAACATTTTCGGAAAAAAGAAAAAAATGTTGATGAATTAAAAACAAAGATAAAGGACCACTTCACCACATTTCAACCTATCGTCATATACTTCATTCACACAAATGTTCATGATTAAATGCCTGACTTTTTGTTTTAGAAGAGTTAGAATTAGGGCCAAATTTTGCATGTTGCTGAATGAGGCCCACTGTGTTTCCCCCCACTATAATGCCAGTGTGTGTGTGTGTGTGTGTGTGTGTGTGTGTGTGTGTGCGTGTGTGTGTGTGTGTGTGTGTGTGTGTCGGCCTCCTCTTGGTAGATTGCCAAGGATTATTTTAACTGATCAGGAGTGGAGCACACAAAACACCTGGGCCTGTGACCTGGATACAGATGTTTAGAGATCTGACCATGTATGATACAGATGTGAAGAGATCTGACCATGCATGATACAGATGTGAAGAGATCTGACCATGCATGTGAAAGAGATCTTATGAAGTTATCCAGACATGAGAGAACTCCATGTTTGAGCATGACTGACGTCATGTTTGATGAGTTCAGATTTCAGTGAGCTTGACTTAAAAGCTGATTACACAGAGTGTGAGGAGCATTAGTCAAAGAGAAGAGAGAGAGATACAGACCATTAGATAACTTAATATTCTGCTGTAATCACACAGCATAAACATTCCTGGATTGCATAAAGACAGACATCCTGGTTGAAGACACCCTGTGACCACTAGTTCAAAAACCTATAAGAGACCAAAACGTATCTATCAATAGTTTTGTTGCTGAAATGGTTCGTCCGTTCAGGTATCACGAGTGGAACGAAGAATACGACAGAAAGAAAGAAGCTGAAATCCAGACGATGATCCAGGAGAGACGAGGGAAGATTCAGGAGGTCAAACGCTCAGTGGAGCTCAGCAAGAGGATGCAGACACAGAGATAGAGGACAGTGTGAAGGTCTTCGCTGCTCTGATCAGCTGTATTGAGAGAAGCCAGGCTGAGCTCATCGGTGTGATTGAAGGGAAGCAGAAAACAACAGAGAAACAGGCTGAAGGCTTCATCAAAGATCTGCAACAGGAAATCACTCAGTTGGAGAAGAGAAGCTCTGAGCTGAGCCAGCTCTCACACCCTGAAGACCACCTCCATCTCCTCCAGAACTCCACATCCATCAACGTCCCTCCACCCACCAAGGACTGGACAAAGGTTAATGTCCTTCAGCCTTCAAATGTGGGGACTATGAGGACAGCTGTGTCTCAGCTGGAGAAGACACTCAGTCAGGAGATGAAGAAGCAGATGGGTGATGTTGAGCTGAGGATGATCAAACGATATGAGGTGGATGTAACTCTGGACCCTGATACAGCATACTGTGGACTCATCCTGTCTGAGGATGGAAAACAAGTGAGTCTTGGAAACGTAAGGAAGAATCTGCCAGACAACAAAGAGAGGTTCTTTCCATCGGTCTTTGTCTTAGGAAAACAAAACTTCTCCTCAGGAAGGTTTTACTATGAGGTCCAGGTTGGAGGGAAGACTCACTGGACAATAGGAGTGGCCAGAGAGTCCATCAACAGGAAGAGATCAATCACACCGAGTCCCAACGATGGTTACTGGACTATAGGGTTGGAGAATGGAAATGAGTACTGGGCTCTTGCTGACCTTCATGTCCTCCTCCCTGTAAGAGAGGAGCTCCAGAAAGTGGGGGTGTTTGTGGATTATTTGTGGATTATTAACTAAAAGCCAACATTTTAGTTAAAAATGTAGAAATCAAGATTTGTGCCACATTTTCACAATTTTTCAAAAATAGCAGACCTACAAGCTCGTAGCGCGCCACTCGGTGGCGCGCTATGAGCTTGTAGATCTGCTATTTTTCAATAGCTAAATTATAACATAATGTTTAAAACACCAAAAGGGGTTCCCGCCCAAAATGGGTTAAATAGGCCAGTCAATCTACGCTAAAAAGAAGGCGTGACCCAAAAT
>NC_136799.1:802990-835490 GCF_951216825.1 Electrona antarctica | reverse complement strand
ACCTCACAAATAACCCTTTGGCTCCAAAACTATGGAATGCACATCCCATTGCAATCAGAACTGCAGATTCACTCCCAATCTTCCGCCGCAGTCTGAAAATGCACCTCTTCAGACTCCATCTTAGCCCGTAGCACTTGACCTAGCCTCGACAGGTATATAAAAAGGCTCAACTTATGTATCTTAGATAGCATTTTTATGTAGACTTAGAGAGCAGTTTATGCTTTTTTCACCAACCGCACCCAGGCTATGGGCGCTAATGACGTGGAGGAGAGAACACGCCTCCCCAGCGGGAATCGAACCGAGGACCTTCTAGCTGTGAGGCGACTGCGCCACCGTGCCCTCAGGTTGTGGTTTTCTATACTCACCCCACATTGTGACCCGTCGATGGTTCCGTTGATCAGCACTCTGCCGCAATACAGGCCTGGACAGGTGGAGCTCATAGCCACGCCCACTGCCACGCCCATAACTACGTCACATGACACAGAGAACAGGTAGGTTAGGCCACGCCCACAGCTACACCACAGGACAGAGAACAGGTAGGGTTAGCTTGGAATAAAGAAAAATACAATCTAAGACTAGAAAATGTAATAATGATTGTAAGAGCCATTTTAGCCACCATATTGTTTTCCATGGTTCATTCAAGTTGCCAATCTAGGTTGCCATGGTTACAGGGAGGGAGGGTATTTAACCCTGGCCCTAATTAGTCTCAGGTGTTGCCAGTGGCAGAGGTAAACCAGTTTTTGACTGTGTTCATGAGGGCTGGTGATCTGTATCCTGTGCGTTTGATGATTTATGTTATGTTTATTTTGTATGATAAAGTATAGGACTTTGAGCACTAATAAATATAGTTTCATTTCTACTCAACGGACACTTTTGGACATCAGTTATTTTGATCACACGTCTGAACTTCCTCTGCAACCAGTATCACCCAAGTATAGGGACTTGGGCGTTACAATGATGTTTTAGCCAACCGGCTGAAGAAATCATGACATTTCTAAGACCATGATTCATGTTTCTGGAAGACGCTTCTAAACTCGTATTGTATTGCTAGTTTTGATCACTTCAAATACACTTTCATCTTAAAATAACTAATGACCGAAAACAGCCGATCTACAATCTCACAGCACGTCACAGTCGCGCTGCGACGCGTTGTGAGTGGACTCATATTCCACTCCTCCAACCCACAAGGCATTAACCACCAGATTACTTTCGTCCCCTGTCTCTCAAGGCTCATTCATAGTCTTTCGTCCCCTGTCTCTCAAGGCTCATTCATAGTCTTTCGTCCCCTGTCTCTCAAGGCTCATTCATAGTCTTTCGTCCCCTGTCTCTCAAGGCTCATTCATAGTCTTTCGTCCCCTGTCTCTCAAGGCTCATTCATAGTCTTTCGTCCCCTGTCTCTCAAGGCTCATTCATAGTCTTTCGTCCCCTGTCTCTCAAGGCTCATTCATAGTCTTTTGTCCCCTGTCTCTCAAGGCTCATTCATAGTCTTTTGTCCCCTGTCTCTCAAGGCTCATTCATAGTCTTTTGTCCCCTGTCTCTCAAGGCTCATTCATAGTCTTTTGTCCCCTGTCTCTCAAGGCTCATTCATAGTCTTTTGTCCCCTGTCTCTCAAGGCTCATTCATAGTCTTTTGTCCCCTGTCTCTCAAGGCTCATTCATAGTCTTTTGTCCCCTGTCTCTCAAGGCTCATTCATAGTCTTTTGTCCCCTGTCTCTCAAGGCTCATTCATAGTCTGGATTTTTGGTGGTGAGGTGACCACCGGAGCTGTAATAACGTTGAGCGGTGGTGAGTAAAAACAGAGAGAAGGGCTTTAGACAGACAGACACTGTGACACACACACACACACACACACACACACACACACACACACACACACACACACACACACACACACACACAGTCAAAGAAGTCTATGAAGCAAGGGTGGCCGAACGGATTGCGGAGCGGTCTTGATACCGGAAGGTCGCCAGTTCGAACCAGCGGTCCGACACGTTAAAATTACCACCGCTGAAGTGCCCTTGAGCAAGGCATTGAACCACTACCATGAAAAGTTCTTGAGCTTAGCCCAGATACCCTGGGTAAATATAGTAACTTTAAAAAAAACAGCATGTTTGCATCATTAGCATGTTTATAATTCGTTTATAATCTGCTGTAGTTTAACTATAAAATCAACTATTTTTATAGTTTATTACAGCATCATCTGATCCGAGTTATTAATGTTCTGTATAAACTGTGTGATCACTGATTTTAGAATGGGTATATGCATTTCATTATTTCACAGTATGTAAAAGTGTAATGCTTTATGGTGTCGTCCACTCACAGTTAACAGTTTTTGTATTGAGTTGTACTTGAAATGTACTGTAATTCTGCAAACGGTTAATACATCAATCAGTGTCATTATTTCACAGTATGTAGAATGGGTACATTATATACATTTCAAACGAAAGCCAATACAAAAACTGCTACTTTGTGGAAGAAACCATGAAAAGCACATGTTTACGTCAGGGTCCCCCATTTTCAATTCATCATAACAATGAATCATATTCACAACAGTTAAAGACGTACTGTACACATTATACACTTCAATGTGTCCCAACAGTTACACACATAAAGGTGCTGTAAAGGTGTGACATCATAATGTGCATTATTATTATTATTATTATGCATCAGTGAGCACTGAGCAGTCACCGGCGTTGAATCAAAACAAAGCTGGACTGAATAGCAATAAAGCAATATGATTAGCATCGTAGCTAACGCTGATTCACGTTACAACCAATGGCTTGAAAAACACAGCCGCTAGTAGGCTAGACAGCTAGCGAGCTAGCCGCTGTCAAAGAAACACATTATTATTAAATAAACACGTTATTATAGAACAAAACAGCACAATTATAATGTCATAAAACAGCACTAATAATAATAATACAAATAATAAGTTACATTCAACTCACACATTGTTGTTTTAACACTGAATGAAGATGCTTGCTGAAGAATAGGAAGAAAAAAAACACCACTTTATGGTTGCAACGCAACGCCGCCTCCTACCGGGCGTGTGCGCGCATTACACGCACGCAAAGAGACGCAGGATAAAAACGACGTTTGAATCGATTCCACCCTGATCTATAAAACACGCGTCGTGTGTTATTCACCCCGCGGGGCGTTATGTAGATCTGATAAATTACTTTAAAATCCACATTAAACGGTTCCTCTGTTGTCTCGAGCGTTCTGGGAGGTTTGTTATTTTTTACTCAACACTCCGCCATCTTGGATCACGAACGATCACGTTGCAGTGTGACGGGGAACCGCCCATTCTCGCGGGACTTTGCTGCTGCTGCTGCCGAGCAGATCTACAAGCTCACAGCGCGTCGCGTCTGCGACCCGCTGTGAGCTCGTAGATCTGCATTCGACGCGCGACACCTCCACACGACGGAGCACAAATTCGTTTAAAACTAATTTGTTTAAAACAATATATATATTATATCTAATATCTTAAAGAAATGAGACATTTGCAGTTTTAGTTGTTATTTATTTTATTTATTTACTTTTTAGTTACAAATGTTTTTTTTTAATGTACTGTATAATACATTAAAACTGCTGGTTGGTGGTTTAGTGTTTTCATTCATGCTGCACGTTTTTTTACCGTCGCTCTCATTTTTTCCCCCGTGCTCCTCTACTCGTGCCATTACGGTACGGGTGCTCAGGCAGGACATGACAGACGGGAGTTGCTTTTTCAGCAGGATTTTTTTGTGTGTTTTGTGTATTGGTTGCCTTAGAGACTGTAAGTGTTTGCCTGCTGGTTGCTGAGACCAATTTGGGATTGTTACGTTTATTCCACATGCCAACACGGTCCTTCCACTGCACATCATTCAAATTAGATAATGTAAGTAGAGAACATGACACCTCAACACATCATGAAGAATTAAGGTGTTGGTGATAAATGCATTGCGTTTATTGTTTTTACAATGAAATAGCCACGCCACTGTGCACTGGACCAAAGGCTATTATTTATCTTTCTAGCCACTAGCCAGAGGAGTGCATTGCATTCAGACGAACAAAAGTCAACTTTAATACTTTAATAGCTTGTTAACAGCATTGAACTATTAATATAGGCTACTTAAAATTGGCTATTTAAAAAATATTATGTCCTTGACTTGAAAACGTTTGAGAACCATTGACTTAGGCTACTTACAGTACAGCACATGGATCACCATCCATATCAGCTCTGTAGAACTCTGACTGAGTGTTCAAATGGAACAAAATGGACATGTGTGTGTGTGTGTGTGTGTGTGTGTGTGTGTGTGTGTGTGTGTGTGTGTGTACGCTCTCAGAGTCAAAGACATTTGAGAAGCACTGCTAGTACTAGTTGGACTCCTAATGTGCCATACATAGTGTCATAGAAAATCAGTGTCAAACATAGTCATTCAGTAATTGGGTCTTGTGATGAAAAAAAATAAATGAAAAAATATAAAAAAATAAAAATAAATAAGAACATTGTAGAGGTGTGTAAAACAGATCAAATCAAAAATTTTGCCACGGCCAAGACAGAGTCTTTGAACACGTACATATGTTCTGTCCATGTATGTATACGGACACAATGATGCCCCCTGTCCCTGCCAACCTCTCTCCCCCAGGCCTGGTTAATTTAGACCTGAGGACCATTCTACAAATGTCTTTTAAATCACGACAGTTTTCTGAAAAAACAATGTTTCCATATCAGTTGTTTGAAGTGTAGGCTACTCGGGTGCAGAAGAATCAAGGTCAATGTGAATCATGGCCAGCAGGGGACCAGGCAACCATATTCAGGAACAGTTTGAATTAGTGATGGGAGACTAATCGGCAAACACATCGGTATCGGTATATTCATGGATATAATAGAATATAAAACTGCCCTTATAATGTACAAAGCAAGGAATAATCAACTCCCTGGAAATATTCAGGTGATGTTCTCTGATAGAGAGGGGGGCTATAATTTAAGGGGGGAACTACATCTAAAAACCAGAGTGGCTCGGACAACACTAAAATCATTTTGTATTTCAATATGTGGAGTAAAACTATGGAACAGTATGCATGTGGAACTCAAGCAATGCTCAAGTGTGAACCAGTTACAAAAAAAGATATAAAGAATGCATTATTATGAGGTATAGAGATGAAGAGTTACAATGACACAGACATATAATTTAGATAATTGTACTTGTATGTATATAAGAATATATATATGATGTGCCGAATGTATGTATTATATGGAATATATAGAGTATTTTGTACTGATAATATGTTATATAGAATTGAATACATATTTTATTTAGTTTATACCATGTTGGTATTATGTAATGACGTCAAGAGATGACGCTGAATTTAAGTTATTAAGGGGTAGGGTTATATAAGTTTTTTAACTTCTCCCTACTCCTTTCCGAACATATATAAAAGTTCTATATTGTTCTATATTGAACTTATTTTAATTCTTTGACTTTTGTCTAATTTTTTATAATGTTCGGAATAAAGTTTTTCATTAATTCATTCATCATTCATTCTAGTTGTTTTTAGATTAACCGGCATCGGTTCGATTAATCAAGGGAAAAAAAACATATACAGGCCGATTAATCGGTCTGTCTTTACAGATAAACAAGCCCAAAGTAACAGCTTGAACAAATCTACAAGCTCACAATATTAAATAAGAAAGATATTTAAGTTAAATCTGACGTGCCAAAGCCTGCAGTGCAGACACCCTGTTACATGTATTTTTTTCAGAATGGACAAAATTATTATACTTTTTTAAATACAGCCATAACAGCAATTCATTATATCGGATAACGGATATCCATATCGGCCAAAATGTCTCATCGGCACATCCCTAGTTTGAATCAAACGAACTCAGTGTGAATCTGCCCTTAAAATCAGGTGTGATTCTATGCCTCTGCCTGGTCTGCACACAGCAATGCCCAAATCTGTTCATGGACATTTCCAGTGTTATATGAATTCATCACTATGGCCAGGAGAGGGCGCCCTAGTACTGTCAGTAAAGGGCAGTATGACAAAGTCGGCTTAAAGAAGAATCTCTGCACTTCATATGTATTACTTTTAGTTATTAATTCTCTGTGGTTTGTAATTATCTTGTAATATTATACTGGCAAAATGTAGAATGTCCAAAAATAGCATTTATTAATAGTATGTGTGAAACCCCATCTTAACCCATTTTAACCGACCATCGATTCTACAAATATCCTCTAAATTTTAACAGTTTTCTGAAAAACCTATGTTTCTACGGTTCAGTGGTTCTCAACTTATTTCATGTCAAAAAGGACCCCTAGAATTATATATATTTGGCTGTGGACCCCCATCTGAAAATATGTTGTTCCATGCAGGGACGGACCCCCGGAAGCAGAGATTTGAGTTAAAAACGTTCACTGTGAAAGAATATATTCAAAGATTTGCGCCACATATTCACGATTTTTCAAAAATAGCAGACCTACAAGCTCATAGCGCGGCACCGAGTGCTGCACTATGAGCTTGTAGATCTGCTATTTTTCAATAGCTAAAGTAGGCCTATAACATAATGCTTAAAACACCAACTATAACATAATTATGTTAGTTATATCATAGTATGGTATTCAGTAAATGGTAAATAAAATGGTAAATGGTGCATTTATATAGCGCCTTTATCCAAGGCGCTTTACATAGATGGTTTTGATTGATTGATTGAAAAATGTATTAACAGTTTGCAGAATTACAGTACATTTCAAGCACAAACTCAATACAAAGGCTGTTAACTGTGAGTGGACGACCCAATTAAGCATTACACTTGTTTCCAATAGGGTCCACAATGTTCAATTCATCAAAAACATTTAGAGACGTACAAATAGACACTTCTATATAGACAAAGGACAGAACAGGAATTCATCATAAAGGAGGTAAAAAGGGAAAAGAAACATATACAGTGAGGGAAAAAAAGGGGTGGGCGGTGGGGGGGATTCACGTTCAACTCCGTTCATTTGTTTGTTTTTCTTGGAGGAGCTGCGTTGTCCCAAGTCGGCTCCGTGGCCGTACCTTGAGTTGGCTGTGTGGCCGTGACCATCTCTTGTGTTGTCCTTGTATTGGGTCCCCAAGTCGGCTCAGTGGCCGTACCTTGAGTTGGCTGTGTGGCCGTGAGTCCGTGACCGTCTCTTGTGTTGTCCTTACGTTGGGTCCCCAAGTCGGCTCAGTGGCCATACCTTGAGTTGGCTGTGTGGCCGTGACCGTCTCTTGTGTTGTCCTTACGTTGGGTCCCCAAGTCGGCTCAGTGGCCGTACCTTGAGTTGGCTGTGTGGCCGCGACCGTCTCTTTTGTTGTCCTTGCGTCCGTGTTTGAGGGATTCCGATTTTACAGGGTGCATTACATTCACCCATTCACACACACATTCACACACCGATTGCGGCGGACGCCATGCAAGGTACCTCCAGTCAGCACATCGGGAGCAATTTGGGGTTCAGTGTCTTGCCCAAGGACACTTCGACATGTAGACAGGAGGAGCCGGGATTCGAACCGTCGACCCATGGATCATTGGACGACCTGCTCTACCTCCTGAGCCACAGTCGCCACAGTAACAGGGGTGTCCATTGTCACCCGTTTCGACTGGTATCAATGGACAAGACCGCAGTTATCAGGATCAGTACGATTGTTTCGAGCTAGTATGGGCATGCTCTGCCGACCCAACGGCTCAGTCGGTAGTTCTCCGTGATTATTTCGCTTGATTATCACTGATGTCCTGACGGAGGCTGTCTGGTGGCCTTGAGCTACGTGAGGCACCGCCGAGCGAGGCGCTAGCCGAGCGAGTTCCCGTGCCGAGCTGGCAGAATGTAGAATGTAATTTTTCCCCCCAAAGTATAATTTAATAATTATTAGTAGTATGTGTGAAACCCCATATCTTTAAACTGACACTGCAGCCAACTCAGCAGTGTTGTTTTTGGCAGCAAAATTTGATTTCAGTTTTAGTCATAGTCTCTTGAATAGTTTTCACTTAGTTTTAGTCACCTGGGATGTTTTAGTGTTGTTTATTGTTTATTGAATGGATCCCCATTAGCTGACGCCGGGGAGACAGCTAATCTTCCTGGGGTCCATATAAAATACATACAAAAAGTACATAAATACATAATTACAAATACATTCAACAATATTAAATACATGAAAATACATAATTACAATTTATTCTATAAAATTCAATGCAACATAAGAATAACATTATGGTCATGTTAGTCTAGTTTTAGTCGACTAAATGTCATGCGATTTTAGTGTACTAAATCTACAGTTCATTTAGTCGACTAAAATTAATTTTTGCTGGCCTTGATGACGCATAACAGCTGATTTTACACTTGCTGAAAATAGCCGATCTACAAGCTCACAACACGTTGCGCTGCGACGCGTTGTGAGCTTGTAGATCTGCTATTTTCAGCATGCAACCAAGTGTAAAATGACTTCTACTGGATCTCTACTGGATTGTCCATACATTTAGTCTTAGTTTTAGTCATCATAGCTTAGTTTTCATTTAGTTTCCATTTAGTTTTCCTCAGTGAAAAAAGGTAGTCGACGAACATTTTTCGTCTTAGTTTTAGTCGACAAAATCAACACTGCAACGCAGGTGTTGTGGCCTGGATCAACGACAGTGAGTTTAAGTGAGTTTAACAGTAATGTAATTCAATCAGATATGGGCTTTTCCGTTCGGAACTTTATTTACTTTATTTGTCCACCACTGATCTGGTCTGGTCAGCAGGTATAATAATAATCGTTATTGTCCCGAAGGATATTTGTCTTCACAGTCTGTTCAAACACCCACATCAAAAACAACACATAGCACATAACAATACAATATAAAAACATGAGGTCCCCACTGTATACAGATCCATCCTATCGGTGGGGCAGTTTTTGTATTGCCGCGATGGCTGAGGGGTCAAAACTCCTACTGAAACGGAGCTTTTTCCATACTTCACTTCACTGATCTGGTCTGGTCTGCTCGGCAGGCACTTCGGCAGTGCGGAGGACGTGATCCGGGCCGGCCTCAGAACCCCTCCTGACCTCATCACGACCGTCCAGAACAACCCTCACCTGGGCTTCCTCTACCTGAGCTCCGCTGAGCCCAAATCCTCCGTCCACTACGACGCCTATGACCTCAAGTAAGTCCTCTGTACGTCCACTATGACGCCTATGACCTCAAGTAAGTCCTCTGTACGTCCACTACGACGCCTATGACCTCAAGTAAGTCCTCTGTACGTCCACTATGACGCCTATGACCTCAAGTAAGTGTCAGGACCTAGTAATATATACTTCCGCTATATTCTATAGGACGACTAGTAGTCTCGTCTCGCGTTGCCAGACTGTTGCCTCTCGCAATTTTCAAATGCTTCCATCTTAGCATAGATCTTTTTTTTAGACCTCAAAAAGGATCAAAGATAGAAAAGTAGATAGAAAATCACACACATGTGAAGTGAGGGGCGCTAATAGTCCTACTCATGTTGCTATGATTAGGTAATGGTGATGTAAAACAAACGGTGACAAAACAAACATTAAATTATCTTTATTGTTAATGGAATTTAATGTTTGTGTTATGGGACAAGATGACGTAAATTCTCCCTTCATTGTCAATGGCGTTTTTAAAACAAACATTGAACTAAAAACAACATACAACAACAAAACCTTTCTTTTACTTATAATGAACAAGGAGATATAACCAAATGCTGGAATAATCCAAAAAAGTGTTTGAAACTTTACTTTAAATACAGGAAAATGTTACATTCAGTGGCAGCGGTGGCCGAACGGATTGCGGAGCAGTCTTGATACCGGAAGGTCGCCAGTTCGAATCAGCGGTCCGACACGTTAAAATTACCACCGCTGAAGTGCCCTTGAGCAAGGCCTTGAACCACTACCATGAAATGTTCTATGAGCAGGGCCTGCATGGCTGGAAACAAGTTCTTGAGCTTAGCCCAGATACCCTGGGTAAATATAGTAACTTTACATTTATTATAGATTTGTGATACATCTTAAGCATTAATCAGGTTAAAGCAGTTTAAATGTTTTGAATACAAATGGTCAATTAAGCATTTAAGTAATATTCAACATCAACAAAATACAAATAACAATTCAGCGGTTACATTGTTAAAGCTCTTTTCCATATTACCAAAAATAGTCTATAAAGGTTTAAAATCCCCATACTACCCAAGTTCAGATTGGGGAGCTCTTGTTAATTTTGTTCTATAGCTATTGGCTAATGTTGCTACCCTATCTGCTATCTTAATGCTATTTCAGCTCAACTAAAGAGACTAGGAATGAATCCCTATTTTGGGTAAAATAGCTAAACCTGCACATAACAGATCTTTAGGTTTCTAACTACAGAATGAGAGAGCACACTTTCTCATCTGTGCATGCGTGCGTTTATAAGGGCCCATTTCGTTACGTCCTCATCACTTCCTTTGTGAGCTTCCCCCTGGCTTAAAACATCCTATCATTAGCATCACCGATCTGCCCTTATTCTTGGAATTATAGACAGTGTTCCTTCCCACACCCATGGACACTTGCAATAATCATGTTACATATTGTCGTCCAGCCTTTTGGTCAGAAGCGGCCACCACCCTAACCCCCGATCAGTATGATTACTCCATCTCCTACTGTGTGGTGTAACCCCGATCAGTATGATTACTCCATCTCCTACTGTGTGGTGTAACGTTGCTCCTATTATCAGTATGATTACTCCATCTCCTACTGTGTGGTGTAACCCCGATCAGTATGATTACTCCATCTCCTACTGTGTGGTGTAACGTTGCTCCTATTATCAGTATGATTACTCCATCTCCTACTGTGTGGTGTAACGTTGCTCCCATTATCAGTATGATTACTCCATCTCCTACTGTGTGGTGTAACGCTGCTCCTATTATCAGTATGATTACTCCATCTCCTACTGTGTGGTGTAACGCTGCTCCTATTATCAGTATGATTACTCCATCTCCTACTGTGTGGTGTAACGTTGCTCCTATTATCAGTATGATTACTCCATCTCCTACTGTGTGGTGTAACGTTGCTCCTATTATCAGTATGATTACTCCATCTCCTACTGTGTGGTGTAACGCTGCTCCTATTATCAGTATGATTACTCCATCTCCTACTGTGTGGTGTAACGCTGCTCCTATTATCAGTATGATTACTCCATCTCCTACTGTGTGGTGTAACGCTGCTCCTATTATCAGTATGATTACTCCATCTCCTACTGTGTGGTGTAACGCTGCTCCTATTATCAGTATGATTACTCCATCTCCTACTGTGTGGTGTAACGCTGCTCCTATTATCAGTATGATTACTCCATCTCCTACTGTGTGGTGTAACGTTGCTCCTATTATCAGTATGATTACTCCATCTCCTACTGTGTGGTGTAACGCTGCTCCTATTATCAGTATGATTACTCCATCTCCTACTGTGTGGTGTAACGCTGCTCCTATTATCAGTATGATTACTCCATCTCCTACTGTGTGGTGTAACGCTGCTCCTATTATCAGTATGATTACTCCATCCTACTGTGTGGTGTAACGCTGCTCCTATTATCAGTATGATTACTCCATCTCCTACTGTGTGGTGTAACGCTGCTCCTATTATCAGTATGATTACTCCATCTCCTACTGTGTGGTGTAACGTTGCTCCTATTATCAGTATGATTACTCCATCTCCTACTGTGTGGTGTAACGTTGCTCCTATTATCAGTATGATTACTCCATCTCCTACTGTGTGGTGTAACGCTGCTCCTATTATCAGTATGATTACTCCATCTCCTACTGTGTGGTGTAACGTTGCTCCTATTATCAGTATGATTACTCCATCTCCTACTGTGTGGTGTAACGTTGCTCCCATTATCAGTATGATTACTCCATCTCCTACTGTGTGGTGTAACGTTGCTCCCATTATCAGTATGATTACTCCATCTCCTACTGTGTGGTGTAACGTTGCTCCCATTATCAGTATGATTACTCCATCTCCTACTGTGTGGTGTAACGTTGCTCCCATTATCAGTATGATTACTCCATCTCCTACTGTGTGGTGTAACGTTGCTCCTATTATCAGTATGATTACTCCATCTCCTACTGTGTGGTGTAACGTTGCTCCTATTATCAGTATGATTACTCCATCTCCTACTGTGTGGTGTAACGTTGCTCCTATTATCAGTATGATTACTCCATCTCCTACTGTGTGGTGTAACGTTGCTCCTATTATCAGTATGATTACTCCATCTCCTACTGTGTGGTGTAACGTTGCTCCTATTATCAGTATGATTACTCCATCTCCTACTGTGTGGTGTAACGTTGCTCCTATTATCAGTATGATTACTCCATCTCCTACTGTGTGGTGTAACGTTGCTCCCATTATCAGTATGATTACTCCATCTCCTACTGTGTGGTGTAACGTTGCTCCCATTATCAGTATGATTACTCCATCTCCTACTGTGTGGTGTAACGTTGCTCCTATTATCAGTATGATTACTCCATCTCCTACTGTGTGGTGTAACGTTGCTCCTATTATCAGTATGATTACTCCATCTCCTACTGTGTGGTGTAACGTTGCTCCTATTATCAGTATGATTACTCCATCTCCTACTGTGTGGTGTAACGTTGCTCCCATTATCAGTATGATTACTCCATCTCCTACTGTGTGGTGTAACGTTGCTCCTATTATCAGTATGATTACTCCATCTCCTACTGTGTGGTGTAACGTTGCTCCTATTATCAGTATGATTACTCCATCTCCTACTGTGTGGTGTAACGTTGCTCCTATTATCAGTATGATTACTCCATCTCCTACTGTGTGGTGTAACGTTGCTCCTATTATCAGTATGATTACTCCATCTCCTACTGTGTGGTGTAACGTTGCTCCTATTATCAGTATGATTACTCCATCTCCTACTGTGTGGTGTAACGTTGCTCCTATTATCAGTATGATTACTCCATCTCCTACTGTGTGGTGTAACGTTGCTCCCATTATCAGTATGATTACTCCATCTCCTACTGTGTGGTGTAACGTTGCTCCCATTATCAGTATGATTACTCCATCTCCTACTGTGTGGTGTAACGTTGCTCCCATTATCAGTATGATTACTCCATCTCCTACTGTGTGGTGTAACGTTGCTCCTATTATCAGTATGATTACTCCATCTCCTACTGTGTGGTGTAACGTTGCTCCTATTATCAGTATGATTACTCCATCTCCTACTGTGTGGTGTAACGTTGCTCCTATTATCAGTATGATTACTCCATCTCCTACTGTGTGGTGTAACGTTGCTCCTATTATCAGTATGATTACTCCATCTCCTACTGTGTGGTGTAACGTTGCTCCTATTATCAGTATGATTACTCCATCTCCTACTGTGTGGTGTAACGTTGCTCCTATTATCAGTATGATTACTCCATCTCCTACTGTGTGGTGTAACGCTGCTCCTATTAAACCTTCTCTTCAGGTCCTGCGTCTTTAGGTTTAACAGTTACATAATTCACTCTCGTGTTCCAAGGGTGTGTTTCCCTATAGGTTTATTAACCATCCCTTTTCGTAGTTAATAATGTTTATTTACATTCCTATGTATGTATTATGAACTGGTTTGATCAATATTCCTATAGGTCCACCATGTATGTATGAACTGGTTTGATCAATATTCCTATAGGTCCACCATGTATGAACTGGTTTGATCAATATTCCTATAGGTCCACCATGTATGTATGAACTGGTTTGATCAATATTCCTATAGGTCCACCATGTATGTAAGGTTTCACTCCTTTAAACCCATACTAGTAACACTTTAAACATATACATATTTACTACTAGTTGACATTTTTGTATGTTTTGATGTATTAGTTCCATGTTATTTTGTTCTTGCTTAATGCTTACTGTAAATCGCACTGAATTAAGAGCGTCTGCTAAATGCCTAAATTGTAAATTGTATACATGTAGTTGCTAGCTTTTTTTGGTATGCCCTATGGCCTCGCTACTTCCTTACATCATCCTGATCACTGCTTTACTTCTTCCATTTACATCAACACTCTGTTCTCTCATGTTACAGGCCTAGGTCATAATGCCACTAGCAGTGTCTTCATTTCTACTGCACTTCTGCCTACTCCCTGCATAGCAACTCCTTAGTTACGAGGCTTACATCAACATACCGTTTCCTCTCTTCTGGGTAGTAGCCTCTTGATCAACACAGCTGCTGTCTACACTTCTCCTTTCTCTCTTTCTCACTTCCTCAAGGAGCACATGCAGGTTAAAACACTTTAACTGCCACACTTGGGCCTGATACCTGGCAAGGCCTCACTTTAAATGGTCCTGAGAAATACAAACTCAGCAACCCTGTTGACAATAGCCCATGGACAATCAAAACCAGTTGGAAATATTTAATTTTGATGTGTTAAACTTAATGTTGATTTGGCACACTGACCATCATGAAAATGTTATGCCAATTCATGTCAAAAAGGTTACAAATACAGAACCCATGGTGTAGCGAATCTTGTGGACCAGACTCACCGTCACTGCGCAGACCCATTGCAAGATGCTGTACTGTCGTCAACTCTAAGCATTCCAGCCCCGAAATGGCTTACAACATGTGTTTTAAACTTATAGATCCACTATTTTGTACATTTCTTGGAAAAGAAAAACATATTAAATAATAATGTGTCAGTGATGTCTTTGTATGTTTAAGTTATTTTTCATATCTGCCCCTGTGCAAACTTAACCACAATTATTGACACGATTTAAGTTGACAATGAATAGTCAACTTAAATCGTGTCATTAGTTTTGCATGAAAAACACTCCTTGGCCTAAATTCGGCCATAGCCACTTGACAAAATGTGCCCAAATGTGCTGACCTCATCACTTTTGTGCTGACTTCATCACATTTGTGATGACGGCTGTTTTTCGTGCAAAACAAATGCTTGGAATGGATTTAGAATCATGAAAACCCCCTAGTTTGACATTTGGGAAATGTTGCCTTATATTGGTTGTCTATGGTGTGGTATACAAAAATGGCCATAACTTTTTTTCGCGATGTTTTCGGCAGAGCAGACCTCTCATTCTGTGGACCTTAATGACCAGACCGTAATGACCAGACCTTAATGACCAGCAGTGCAGAGTCATCTGCGAACAGGAACAAGTTGCAGTCACAAGCTGATGTCATGTCGTTTACATATAAACAGTATGAACAGTAAAGGCCCTATGCTTGAGGTCACCGATCACATGCAGGGAGATGGGGGGACAGTGTTCCGTTCACCTCCACCATCTGAGGGAGCTTGTAGAGCAGTGTTACCTGGTCTCTGACTACATGACATCTTTAAAGAGGCATGTATGAGATCTCTGGTGACGTTTGAGAGCACTGCTCGTGCTGAACCTAGTCCCACACTGGTCACATTGGTAGGGCTTCTCTCCTGTATGAATTATCTGGTGTTTTTTTAGATAACCTTTCTCGCTGAACCATTTCCCACACTGGTCACAGTGGTAGGGCTTCTCTCCTGTATGAAGTTTCTGGTGTTCTTTGAGAGTAATGTTGTGGCGGAACCATTTGCCACACTGGTCACAGTGGTAGGGCTTCTCTCCTGTGTGAATTATCTGGTGACGTTTGAGATGACTGCTTCTGCTGAACCGTTTCCCACACTGGTCACAATGGTAGGGCTTCTCTCCTGTATGAATTTAGACCACTTTTCATGCTGAATCTAGTCCCACACTCATCACAGTGGTAGGGTTTCTCTCCTGTATGAAATATCTGGTGATGTTGTTTGAGACCACTGTTATTGCTGAACCGTTTCCCACACTGGTCACAGTGGTAGGGCTTCTCTCCTGTGTGGATTCTCTGGTGGATTTTGAGAGTAATTTCTCTACTGAACCTAGACCCACATTGGTCACAGTAGTAGGGCTTCTCTCCTGTATGGATATTCTGGTGTTGTTTGAGATTAACGTTATGGCGGAACCGTTTCCCACACTGGCCACAATGGTAGGGCTTCTCTCCTGTGTGAATTATCTGGTGACGTTTGAGATGACTGCTACTGCTGAAGCTTTTCTCACATTGATCACAGGTGTAGGGCTTCTGTCCTGTATGAATCCTCTGGTGTTGGATGAGACTACCTAACTGCCTGAAGCTAGTCCCACACTGGTCACAGGTGTACGGCTTCTCTCCTGTATGAATTCTCAGATGAACTTTGAGAATAATGTTTGAGCTGAACCTTACTCCACATTGGTCACAGTTGTAAGGCTTCTCTCCTGTATGAATTCTCTGATGAACTTTGAGACTCCTGTTTGAGCTGAACCTTACTCCACATTGGTCACAGTTGTAAGGCTTCTCTCCTGTATGAATTCTCTGGTGTCTCTTCAGAGTACTGCTCTGTCTGAAGCTTATCCCACACTGGTCGCAGGTGTAGGGCTTCTCTCCTGTATGAATTATCTGGTGTATTGTCAGATCACGTTTCCTGCTGAACCTAGTGCCACACTGGTCACATGTGTAGGGCTTCTGCCCTGTATGAATTATCTGGTGTTGGTTGGGATGTCTATTTCTGCTGTAGATGTGTTTGAGTTGGGCAGGAAAGACATCTGGGAAGGAGAATGAGCAGAGAGGAAGAAAAAATAATAATAATACAAATATAGCTGCAAGCAGCGATAAGGTGGGACCAAGAAAGAAGACAATACGCAATAAGAACAATATGCACAAATAAGACTGACGAGCTGAGTTGTCGGTACCCGGTTTACAAAATGCTGTAGTCCCGTCCAACGCTATATACTTTCCCCATTTCAACTGTTCTCATGCCAATAAAGCTCATTTGAATTGAATTGAATTGAATTGAATTGAATTGAATTGAATTGAATTTAATTGATAGGAGGAATAATATGTATGTTCTGTACTGTACATGTATGTGCTTTCCATTGAAGACTAAATCAAAGTGTACAGTCAGTGACATGAAAACATGCACATACCTATTCTGTGTAACTTTACCACAGGCTGCTTCAGCATGGAGGTCTGGTAGATCTGTTCCTCCTCTATTCTGTGTAACTTTACCACAGGCTGCTTCAGCATCATGGCTGCCTGGTAGATCTGCCGCTGTTTCTCAGCTGAAAAGCTGACGGACGACATCTCGCTTTTAAAAACTCCAAACAGTCCATCTCCTTCGGTCCTCTCTGATGGTCCACATTTGAGGCCCGCTTTTACCGTCTGGGATGTGACTTTACTCGCTGACATGTTGTGGTCTTTTACCGTCTGGGATGTGACTTTACTCGCTGACATGTTGTGGTCTTTTACCGTCTAGGATGTGACTTTACTCGCTGACATGTTGTGGTCTTTTACCGTCTGGGATGTGACTTTACTCGCTGACATGTTGTGGTCTTTTACCGTCTGGGTTGTGACTTTACTCGCTGACATGTTGTGGTCTTTTACCGTCTGGGATGTGACTTTACTCGCTGACATGTTGTGGTCTTTTACCGTCTGGGATGTGACTTTACTCGCTGACATGTTGTGGTCTTTTACCGTCTGGGATGTGACTTTACTCGCTGACATGTTGTGGTCTTTTACCGTCTGGGATGTGACTTTACTCGCTGACATGTTGTGGTCTTTTACCGTCTGGGATGTGACTTTACTCGCTGACATGTTGTGCTCTTTTACCGTCTGGGATGTGACTTTACTCGCTGACATGTTGTGCTCTTTTACCGTCTGGGATGTGACTTTACTCGCTGACATGTTGTGGTCTTTTACCGACTGGGATGTGACTTTACTCGCTGACATGTTGTGGTCTTTTACCGTCTGGGATGTGACTTTACTCGCTGACATGTTGTGGTCTTTTACCGTCTGGGTTGTGACTTTACTCGCTGACATGTTGTGGTCTTTTACCGTCTGGGATGTGACTTTACTCGCTGACATGTTGTGGTCTTTTACCGTCTGGGATGTGACTTTACTCGCTGACATGTTGTGGTCTTTTACCGTCTGGGATGTGACTTTACTCGCTGACATGTTGTGGTCTTTTACCGTCTGGGTTGTGACTTTACTCGCTGACATGTTGTGGTCTTTTACCGTCTGGGATGTGACTTTACTCGCTGACATGTTGTGGTCTTTTACCGTCTGGGATGTGACTTTACTCGCTGACATGTTGTGCTCTTTCTTGACTCAGTCCTCTGATCCGCTTCCTGACTAAACTCCCAGATCAACACCGGACAGAACAGTTGCTAACATAACGGTCCACCCACTTCCTACCCACTATCCACTTATTAACATAACGGTCCACCCACTCCCCACCCACTATCCACTTATTAACATAACGGTCCACCCACTATCCACTTATTACTCCCCACCCACTCTACACCAGTGGTGGAAAAAGTACTCAATTGTTTTACTTAAGTAAAAGTACCAATACTGCAATTTAGAACTACTTCGTTACAAGTAAAAGTACGGAATTGAAAATGTACTTAAAGTACTAAAAGTAAGTACTCATTGCGCAGAATGTGTACAAAATCTATTGTAAATAGCAGATCTACAATCTACCGATTGTGGTTCGGCTATTTTCAAATGGCCGAAATGTATAGGGTTGAAGTAGTTAATGTTATGTTTTCTAATCAAAATTTAAATTGCCAAAGTAACTAGTAACCAAAGTTTTCAAATAATTGTAGTGAAGTAAAAGTACAAATTTATTAGAAATTGGAAATACTCAAGTAAAGTACAAATACCTCAAAATTGTACTTAATTACAGTACTATCCACTTACTCTCCACCCACTGGGTGTCTTTGAAATGAAAAGCTCTGAGAAGGACTGCAGTAAATGTTATATCCAGCAGGTGTCACTCTCACTCTTTAAGAACAAGCCTTAAATTCAGTTTACATAATAACATATAGGAATGAACATAGATGCATATCAATGGCCCTTTGAATAGACCTATAATCCTGTCCCAACAACATACATGTACCCTGAATCAGCCTATAATCCTGTCCCAACAACATACAGGTACCCTGAATCATATATTTATTAATTTTTTGAGGGGCGCTAGCCCCTCCTATATTCAGCTATAGTGTAGATTTTTGACCTAACACAAATGGAGAATTTATGTCAGCAAATCAGCTATTTTTCAGGTTTACACAGGTTTAATGTTTGTCTTTAGTTTGTTTAGTAAACGCATTGACAATGAAGGGAAAATGTATGTCATAATGTGTCATTTAGTTAATTGTGTCTCTTTATTGTTAATGGCGTTCAATGTGTTTGTGTTGGCACCGTTTGTTTTACATCACCATTACATCACCTATTATCAACATGAGTTAGACTTTAATATTATTAGCGTCCCTCACTTCCCACGGGTGTGATTTTTTTGTCCTACACAAAGATTAAATTTCCATTGACAATGAATGGTTGATGTACAATGAATGAGAAGAGCGCCCCTCACTTCACACGGGTGTGATTTTTCTAAATTTATAGCCTTAATTTAACCCTGGAGCTGCCGTTCATACAGCCTTAACGTTCAGGCCCGTTGAGAACTGGACCTCTGGCTTCTGTAGGAATGGCAGCTGGAGGGTGACAAATGGTGCATGTGTGAGTGCCAGACACACACAAAATAATAAGAAAAAAAACATCTGGAACTACTAAAATACCCGTATTAGAACGAAGACAAGATAACATAATTATCTTCACCATTTTTTTTGTAATGTTTTTTTTTGTGGCTTTCGCCTTTATTTTATTTTTATTTTTTATGGAGGGACAAACCGTAGGCTGACAGGAAATGGGGAGAGAGATGGGGGGAAGACATGCAGTAAAGGCCGTCGGGATCGATTATCTTCACCATTGTCTTCATTATAGGAAATGCATTTTTATAATTGAAAACGAGCTATGAAACCCTAACACAAAATAATATTTTAAATAGGCTAGTGTTTACATGGATATGAATACATGACAAGTCAGCTATGAGGTGGGGGAAAAAATATATATTTTTTTGTAGTATTTTGGGCTGAGTTAACTCACGGGTCAAATATGACCTGATCCTACATTGAATCTCTTTCCTCACAGACCAGGTGGACAATAACACATCAGATCAACATTAAGGAACATTAAATCTCTTTCCTCACAGACCAGGTGGACAATAACACATCAGATCAACATTAAGGAACATTGAATCTCTTTCCTCACAGACCAGGTGGACAATAACACATCAGATCATTGAATCTCTTTCCTCACAGACCAGGTGGACAATAACACATCAGACCAGGTGGACAATAACACATCAGACCAGGTGGACAATAACACATCAGACCAGGTGGACAATAACACATCAGACCAGGTGGACAATAACACATCAGACCAGGTGGACAATAACACATCAGATCAACATTAAGGAACATTAACACAGACCAGGTGGACAATAACACATCAGACCAGGTGGACAATAACACATCAGACCAGGTGGACAATAACACATCAGATCAACATTAAGGAACATTTCTGTCAAGAGTTATAAGATTAAGCTTTAAGAGAAACCAACCGAGAAAGAAATAACGATCAATAAATCCTAAGCCAATTAAGACCAATCAATCAGTATCATTTTGTATTTGTTTATTTTGACGGGACAGTGCATATTAATGGACATTACATTGCAACGTTAATATACAGTATATTTAGCAAAGATGCTCATTTCCATCCGCAGTCCACAGATATGAATATGTAATGTTTATAGTGTCTGTCCATTAAATACATAGGTCTATATAGGGCCTTAAGCAACTAGTCGACTAGTAAATCCACTAGTCAACTAGTCGACTCGGGTAGTGGATTTACTAGTCGACTAGTTGAATAGTTATTCAACTAGTTGACTAGTAAATCCACTAGTCGACCTTGTTGGTACTAGTTGACTAGTTGATAAGAAAAAATATGTTTTTTTTTCTCTCTTTTTTCCCCCCGTGTTTGTATGCCTCAAGATCATAGTTATAGTCACCAATGTACACAGTTTATAGATGTACAACTATTATTAAAAAAATAATCTACATAGGCTAATAGGTAGGCCTAGTTAAACAACTAGTCGACTAGTAAACTAGGCAACTAGTCAACTGGTACAAATCACTAGAAGTTAAAGCTCTAGTCTATACAAGCATGTCAGATAAATGCATACACAAACTGTAAAATAAATTGACTTCATTGTCATTTTGTTCTACTGGATCTCTTCAACACTAGTCCCTCGCTAACATGTTCTAGTCTATAGTTTATTTGTTTGTCAATATATTTAGTCTCAGTTTTAGTCATCATAGCTTAGTTTTTATTTAGTTTTTTCGTCAGTGGAAAATGGTTGTCGACCCAAACATTTTTCGTTGTGGTTTTAGTCGACAACATTAACACTACTTTGGAAGCCAAATAAACTAAAACATCTATAGGCCTAATAATAATAATATTATGTTATGTTAGCCAATCTACAAGCTCACACATTGGCTGTTTCTTTGTAATGGATGCATATTATAAGCTTTAAGTGTCACCATCATCATGTCCCAGCGGCCCAGATGCAAGTGAGACTTGTTTGTTTTTTGTCTTTGTTTTTTTTGTGAAGTGATCCAAACGTAGCTGCTCGGAAAAAACCTCTCTTATGTCTCATAAGTTATTAAAATCACCCAATAAAACAAATAAAACATATCTCGGGCTATAGGGTTCTTCAGGCAAAACCAATAAACGTAAGTGTTTTTTTCTTTTTGCATTGAACATTGAAATGTAATCAAAATTACATTTCTGTTTTTCTTTTAGGCTTCATTAACCAATAAACCCAATCAAGTATAAATAATGTACCATGGTTAAAATAGGCCATATTTAATACATTTACTGTATACTCAGAATGTTGTTTTAACCATAGCTGATCTGCAAGCTCACAACGTTTCACGAGGGAGCTTGTAGATCAGCTACACCAGTACAGTGTTATCTGCTCTCTGACTACATGACATCTTTAGAGAGTCCTGTATGAGTTCTCTGGTGACATTTGAGAGCACTGCCCTGGCTGAACTGTTTGCCACACTGGTCACAGCTGTATGGCTTCTCTCCTGTATGAATCCTCTGGTGATTTTTTAGATTACCTTTCTGCCTGAAGCTAGTCCCACACTGGTCACAGGTGTAGGGCTTCTCTCCTGTATGCATTATCTGGTGATTTTTTAGATTAACTCTGAGGCTGAACCTAGTCCCACACTGGTCACAGCTGTATGGCTTCTCTCCTGTATGAACTTTTTGGTGATCTTTGAGATGACTGATCTGGGTAAACTTTTTCCCACATTGGTCACAGCTGTATGGCTTCTCTCCTGTATGAATTCTCTGGTGATTTTTTAGACTACCTCTCTGGCTGAAGCTTGTCCCACATTGGTCACAGGTGTAAGGCTTCTCTCCTGTATGAATTCTCAGGTGACGTTTCAGAGCACTGCTGTGGCTGAACCTAGTCCCACACTGGTCACAGCTGTATGGCTTCTCTCCTGTGTGAATTATCTGGTGTAGTTTGAGAGTACTCTTCATGCTGAACCTAGTCCCACACTGGTCACATTGGTAGGGCTTCTCTCCTTTATGAATTATCTGGTGTCTTTTGAGATTACTGCTGTTGTTGAACCGTTTACCACACTGGTCACAGTGGTATGGCTTCTCTCCTGTGTGAATTATCTGGTGAACTTTGAGACCACTGATCTGGCTGAACCTTGCTCCACATTGGTCACAATGGTACGGCTTCTCTCCTCCTGTATGAATAATCTTGTGGCCTTTGAGACCACTGATCTGGCTGAACCTTGCTCCACACAGGTCACATTGGTAGGGCTTCTGTCCTGTATGGATTATCTGGTGACTTTTGAGATAACCGCTCGTGCTATACCTTTTCCCACATTGGTCACAGCCGTATGGCTTCTCTCCAGTGTGAATTCTCTGGTGTCGTTTGAGCGTACCCTTCATGCTGAACCTATTCCCACACTGGTCACAGCTGTAGGGCTTTTCTTCTGTGTGAACTCTCTGGTGAACTTTGAGTGCCTTGTTCTTTCTGAACCTTTCTCCACATTGGTCAAGATGGTAGGGCGTCTCTCCTGTATGAGTTCTCTGGTGAAGTCTGAGAGTGCTCTTGCTGCTGAACCATTTCCCACATTGGTCACAGTTGTAGGTCTTCTCTTCTCTATGAGTCATCTGGTGGTTTTTGAGAGTACTGTTCTTGCGGAACCATTTGCCACATTCGTCACAGTGGTAGGGCTTCTCTCCTGTGTGAATTCTCTTGTGGTTTTTGAGAGTACTGTCTCTGCTGAACCTAGCCCCACACAGGTCACAGGAGTAGGGCTTCTCTCCTGTGTGAGTTCTCTGGTGACGTTTGAGTTGATCGCTCCGGCTGAACCTAGTTCCGCACTGGTCACATGTGTAGGGCTTCTGTCCTGTATGAATTCTCTGGTGTAGGTTGAGACTATTCCTGTCGCTGAAGCTTGTACCACATTGGTCACAGGTGTAAGGCTTCTCTCCTGTATGAATTCTCAGGTGACGTTTCAGAGAACCGTTCTGGCTGAACCTAGCTCCGCACTGGTCACAGGTGTAAGGCTTCTCTCCCATGTGAATTCTCTGATGAACTTTGAGAATCTTGTTTGAGCTGAACCTGGTCCCACACTGGTCACAGTAGTAGGGCATCTCTTCTGTATGAGTTCTCTGGTGATGTTTGAGATAACTTTTCCGGCTGAAACTACTCCCACACTGGTCACAGCTGTAGGGCTTCTCTCCTGTATGAATCCTCAGGTGTTGTTTCAGAGTACTGCTCATGCTGAAGCTTATCCCACATTGGTCACAGGTGTAGGGCTTCTCTCCTGTATGAATTTTCTGGTGATGTTTGAGAGAATTGCTGTGCCTGAAGCTTGTCCCACATTGGTCACAGGTGTAGGGCTTCTCTCCTGTATGAATTCTCTGGTGGCGTTTGAGAACATTGCTGTGCCTGAAGCTTGTCCCACATTGGTCGCAGGTGAAAGGCTTCTGTCCTGTATGAATCCTCTGGTGACGTTTGAGAGCACTGCTTTGCCTGAAGCTAGTCCCACATTGGTCGCAGGTGAAAGGCTTCTGTCCTGTATGAATCCTCTGGTGACATTTGAGAGCACTGCTGTGCCTGAAGCTTGTCCCACATTGTTCACAGGTGTAGGGCTTCTCTCCTGTAGGAATTCTCTGGTGTTCGTTGAGATGTCTATTTCTGCTGTAGATATGTTTGAGTTGGGCAGGAGAGACATCTGGGATGGAGAATGAGGAGAGAGGGGAAAAACCTGAATAAAATGTTTTAAAATAACATGCTGCTGTCTCTCTGTCACATGACTGATGATGCGCGCGCACACACACACACACACACACACACACACACACACACACACACACACACACACACACACACACACACACACACACACACACACACACACACACACACACACACACACACACACACACACACACACACACACACACACACACACACACAGGACGTTATAATCGTGCACTTGGTGACAAGTTTTTGATTTTTGGCATGGTGTTAGGTATGGTTATAAGGTTTTCAAAAACCATCGCAAACGAGTTGGGCTCGCCCCCTAGTGGTCTGTTATCAGGCCGAGCCGGGCCCAAAGATTATGCTAATTAGTCGGGCCGGGCCGAGCCTCAGGCTCGGTGATTCGTTATGTTGTTCTTTCTTTTTTTTAAAGAGTGTTATTATAATAAAAATAGCAATTCTGTTGTGTAATGTGATTGTGTATACATGTAGCCTATATGTATTTATTATGAAGAGGACTGCGCTAGGCGATTCACTTGTGACAGGAGGAGGACTGGTGGCGGGGGTCGCATCGCACTGGCATTTCAGACTCAGAGGCCTCGTACACACATGTCAAACCACGTGACTTCCATTGGAAAAGCATTGAGCCTGAGGCGGCCATGAAACACAGACAGAACAGATCATGTCCGTCCGGCATGTGTGTACGAGGCCAGAGCAGTATGCAGCCCCGCAGTCCTGCACTGCACGCAGGCAGTACAGTAGAGAGAACAGTGAACGGTGTGAGACTTGCTTGCTACCGCTGGATTCCCTCTGGTTTGCGCACCAAACGAGCTACTAACCACCAGTTAACTTGCCAAGTTGCCATATGCTTAAATGTTTTATAAAATCAATCGGATTATCACACGATATAGCTGAACGAAGCGACAGGGTTTCGTCATGTTGCACCGAGTCTCGTTAACCCAGCTGGCTGCGATGAATAAAACCTAATTAGTAATCAGCGTCACCAAACGATCCATGGTGATATATAACTTAAACGCTACACGTAAAGCAACTTCACTTCAGAGGAAACTAAGGGAGGGAGCTGCAGCTGCTATTCGTGTTTACTCACCAGTCACCACCACCACTGTATGGAATCCATTAGAATGATTGGAAATGGAACATTAATAGCCTATTCTAACGTGAGTTACATACATCCTTTATTTCAATAAGTCCTTTGATCTCCGTTCTCACTTTCACACTGAAACACGGCGCGGCCGCGCCGCCATTTAGTGGCGTTATTTCTTTTTTTGGGCTTTTTGAGAACTTCAGCATAAGGTTTTCAAAAACCATCGCAACGAGTTGGGCTGGCCCCCTAGTGGTCCGTTTGCAATGAATCTAATATTAAATGGGCCAGCATATGGTTAAAAACCATAATAATGGATAAAATAAAAAATGTCAATGATTCTATTAGCATTGGGTATGCTAAATAACATACTAAAAATGTAGGAAAAAATTACTTCTGGAAAGGAATCATTTTCAAGACTGCATACATTTAATATGTAAAAAATCATATCAATTATGCACAAGGTGACAAGTTTTAGATATCTGGCATGATGTTAGGAATGGGCATAATGTTTTCAAAAACCATTGCAAACAAGTTGGGCTCGCCCCCTAGTGGTCTGTTTGCAATGAATCCAATGCTGGCCTATTTAACATAGGATTCATTGCAAACGGACCACTAGGGGGCGAGCCCAACTCGTTTGCGATGGTTTTTGAAAACCTTATAACCATACCAAAAATAAAAAAATTGTCACCAACTGCACGATCTTGTTGATTTTGGACGAATTGGGACCCAGCTATACCGAGTCTATGAGCCCATCTCTGTCCACTAGTGTTGCGCGGGTCAGGGTTTTTCATGACCCGCAGGTCACACATGTGATAATAATCTGACTCGGCTCAGCCCGCCCCGCAGCACCACATCAATTTTCACAACTCGACCTGGCCCGCAACCCGCCATCATTAAATGCACGTCAAATATGTCTTTGAACACGGCTTTTATTTGTCAAAAAAGGTGCTTCTAAACTGTCTTAAAGGCTAATAATATCACTGGCAAGCACGCATAGTCACGGGTGTTCCGACCACCGCATCGCATCGATGCCATTCATTTGTCACACACGTAGCGTCATGGCAGATTGAGAGAAGAAAGACTCACCCGTGAGTCGCAGACATAGCCTACAGTATAACAACAGGACTGTCACTGCACACAGACGCTGAAAGAAAACGGCACTAAAGACCTAAGAAAAACTATTTGAAAACGTTTGCGTTGTCTAACTTGTCCCCCTTGCACTTATACACTCCACACACGCGCACACGCACACACAGCTATTAGTATTATAGCTCTGCATCTCAAACAACCCAACTTACTGTAGGTTAGTATTATAGCTCTGCATCTTAAACAACCCAACTTACTGTAGGTTAGTATTATAGCTCTGCATCTCAAACAACCCAACTTACTGTAGGTTAGTATTATAGCTCTGCATCTCAAACAACCCAACTTACTGTAGGTTAGTATATGGAAGACCCTGGCCTGCATGTATTATTAACGTTTTAAATACATAGCAGATGTACAAGCTCACAACGCGTCTCATCCACGCCCCGCTGTGAGCTTGTGGATCTGCAATTTTAGGCGTGCAACACCGTCGTGCTGCAGAATATAAATAAGGCTTCTATCCCAGAGAAATGAAATTAAATGAAATGAAATCTATATTTACCCAGGGTATCTGGGCTAAGCTCAAGAACTTGTTTCCAGCCAGGCCCTGCTCATAGAACACATTTCATCGTAGTGGTTGATGCCTTGTTCAAGGGCATTTCAGCGGTGGTAATTTTAACGTGTCGGACGGCTGATTCGAACTGGGAACCTTCCGGTATCTAGACCGCGCCGCTATCCGTTCGGCCACCGCTGCCACAAGAACATCAGAGGAAAGCTGGACAGTGGAAAGTTGTGAAACGGTTGTAAACGACTTTAAACGCAAGCCGTAGGCTACACCCGGCTGTGGCGTTGTTGTACACGTGTGTGCAGACTGCAGAAGCATTCTTTAATTACAAATTGATGATCGCGACGCAGATTCGCATGATTTGCGTCGGATAATCAGCAAGAACAGCTGTGGAGTGTGGAGCATTACCAGCACGCAGCGCTAAAGTGAAAAGTCAACTGATCGACTGACAAAGGTCGGACAGCGATTTTATAAAGCTAAAGGTGGTGCTTCTCTTGTTTAATGCGTGGGGCAGCTGGGGCTCACTTCTGTTAGTCTGTTGTCTCACAGTCTCAACGTGTCTACTCTGCACCGACGTACGGTAGCTTCTGTTCACTGACTGTGTGTGCACTATAAAGTGCTATGCCTACACAAAATGCAAGTCTGTATAAAATGCTATCTAAGTCTACATAAAGTTCTATCTAAGGGGCTGGGGTACTACGGGCCATGATGGAGTCTGAAGAGGTGGGTTTTCAGACTACGGAGGAAGATTGGGAGTGAGGCTGCAGTTCTGATTGTAATGGGAAGTGCATTCCATAGTTTTGGAGCCAGAGGGGAGAAGAGTTTGGGACGTGTGGAGCGTTACAATAAATGTAATTTGCATGAAACTCAGTGTCTGCGCCTCTGGAATATAGCGACAACGTTTGTGTACATGTGCTTTCTGACTGTTGAACACTAAATAAAAGTGTACAGTGACGTGAAAACATGCACATACATACCTATTCTGTGTAACTTTATCACAGGCTGCTTCAGCATCATGGCTGCCTGGTAGATCCGCCGCTGTTTCTCGGCTGAAAAGCTCTCGGACGACATCTCGCTTTTAAAAACTCCAAACAGTTCATCTCCTTCGGTCCTCTCTGATGGTTCACATTTGAGGCCCGCTTTTACCGTCTGGGTTGTGACTTTACTCGCTGACATGTTGTGGTCTTTCTTGACTCAGTCCTCTGCTGCGATTCCTGACTAAACTTTCCCAGACAGTCACAGAAGTGAGAACACTCAGAACAGCTAAACATAGCCAGAACAAAGGATCTGCCCACTCTCCGCCCAGGTTTAAATGGCGGGTTACTACTATAGAGCGTCGCAGTCCCGCCTCCTACCCTGGACCAAGGACTGTCTAAGAAGGACGAGACGCGAAGACAACATGGCGTCGTACGGGCGACGCCATGTTGCTCCATGGAAGGAAAGAAACATGCGCAGTTGAGACCAGGAAGTTGGACATGACAAATCATAGATATGGCGCAAATGGCCCAGCAGATGGCGTGATGCCAATGAAAGGATAGATGCTTGTACATATGTCACGTCAAACCAACATTACTGTCTTTGTGATGATCCATGCTGGGACTTACTTATCCATTTGCTGTTAAAACGTTAATATAAAAGGTAAAATGCAATGATGTGACATGATATGTACAAGCATATCTCCTGTCAGTGGCATCACGCCATCTGCTGGGCCATTTGTGCCATATCTATGATTTGTCATGTACAAATTCCTGGTCTCAACTGCGCATGTTTCTTTCCTTCCATGGAGCAACATGGCGTCGCCCTTAGGGTCTTCGCGTCTCGTCCTTCTTAGACAGTCCTTGCCCTGGACCAGGAAATGAAACCCAATGCATTATTCTCATAGACATTTCTTAAAGTATTTATTTAAAGACGGTTACGCCGCGGACAAAGCCAACTCGAGTCGTGACAACTCATGACAACACAAACAATATTTTGGACCAAACAAATAATTACAAAGAAGAAAAACAACAAAAAAAGTGTTGTAACCTGCCGTTTTTTTCTTCTTTGTAATTATTTGTTTGGTCCAAAATATTGTTTGTGTTGTCATGAGTTGTCACGACTCGAGTTGGCTTTGTCCGCGGCGTAACCATCTTTAAATAAATACTTTAAGAAATGTCTATGAGAATAATGCATTGGGTTTCATTTCCTGGTCCAGGGTAGGAGGCGGGACTGCGACGCTCTATAGGCTACCAATAAGGGTGTATACCGCCACCTACTGTATGACTGGATGCCTTGCGGCACATTGGTGCATCGCACAGGTTGAGACTCAATTAGTATTCATTCTCAGTGCAAAATAATGATATTCAGTGGTGGGCATCACCATATGTATCCCCTTGCTATATTCTTCAGTTCATTCTACCTGCTAGAAGGACCTTGATTATACCCTGATATCAGATCACTGGGTAGCTGGGTGGTAGACCCAGTGGTTTGATTGATTGATTGATTGATTGATTGATTGATTGATTGAAATATTTATTAACAGTTTGCAGAATTACAGTACATTTCAAGCACAAACTCAATACAAAGGCTGTTAACTGTGAGTGGACGACCCAATTAAGCATTACACTTGTTTCCAATAGGGTCCACCATGTTCAATTCATCAAAGATGAGTCTGAGATGGTGCGAGCCCTTCCCCCTCTCCCGATATGTCCTCTGTCAGTGGTTCTCAACCTGTGGGTCGGGACCCCCAGGGTTGTCCCCACGTAATTGTATTTATTTATTTGTTTATTTATTGGGTGGGGGACCTTTTGAAGACCTCAAAAAATAAAAGAAAAAAGATAGTAAAAAATGCCATTACCACATCAAAAGTAAACGATAAAACTATAAAAACAGAAGGACATCTGGACAAATTGTCAAATAAGATAAGGAAGAGGCAAACACTGAAAATAGATGAGCTTGTAGATCGGCTATTTTCACAATATTCATCAGACTAAGTGAGTCGGTACCAGGTCATCTCGCCCCTTTGCCAACTCGCCCCCGCGAAAAGTGAAGACGGCTCGCCACAGAATTTCGAAAAGTGAAGACGGCTCGCCCCGAGCCGTGAAGAGCCCGCCCCCAAAGCGCGGAGGGGAGTAAGCCATTCATTATCCATGCATAATTTTCATTTGACCAACAACAACAACAAACTGGTTCTAACTGGTTCTAAATGTTCTCCTTTGACAAACAATGTTCTAATATGAGAAATAAGGTAAAATAAACATGAAATAAACACGGGCGAGATATCTGCGCTTTGGGGCGACCGCTCTTCCCGTTGGGGCGACCGATCTTCGCCGCTTGGGGCGAGTTGGAAAAGGGGCGAGCCGTCTCGTATTCAGTGAGTCAAACTAAATGTAATGCCTCAACTCCTAAAATTCCAGGTGCTTGTCATGGTGGGGGTGGGGGGGTTCCCCAGTTAAAATATGATTATTTTGGGGGGGTTCCCCGGTTCAAATATGATTATTTTGGGGCGTTCCCCGGTTCAAATATGATTATTTTGGGGGGGTCCCCAGTTCAAATATGATTATTTTGGGCGGGTCCCCAGTTAAAATATCATTTTTTGGGGGGTGTCTCCAGTTCAAATATGATTATTTATTTTTTATTTTTTGCGGGATTCAATTTCCATTGACAATGAATGGTTGATGTACAATGCATGAGAAGAGCGCCCCTCACTTCACACGGGTGTGATTTTTTTAAATTTACAGCCTTAATTTAACCCTGGAGCTGCCGTTCATACAGCCTTAACGTTCAGGCCCGTTGAGAACTGGACCTCTGGCTTCTGTAGGAATGGCAGCTGGAGGGTGACAAATGGTGCATGTGTGAGTACCAGACACACACAAAATAATAAGAAAAAAAACATCTGGAACTAATAAAATACCCGTATTAGAACGAAGACAAGATAACATAATTATCTTCACCATTGTCTTCATTATAGGAAATGCATTTTTATAATTGAAAACGAGCTATGAAACCCTAACCCAAAATGATATTTGAAATAGGCTAGTGTTTACATGGATATGAATACATGACAAGTCAGCTATGGGGTGGAGGAGAGATTGTAGTATTTTGGGCTGAGTTAACTCACGGGTCAAATATGACCTGATCCTACATTGAATCTCTTTCCTCACAGACCAGGTGGACAATAACACATCAGATCAACATTAAGGAACACAGACCAGGTGGACAATAACACATCAGATCAACATTAAGGAACACAGACCAGGTGGACAATAACACATCAGATCAACATTAAGGAACACAGACCAGGTGGACAATAACACATCAGATCAACATTAAGGAACATTGAATCTCTTTCCTCACAGACCAGGTGGACAATAACACATCAGACCAGGTGGACAATAACACATCAGATCAACATTAAGGAACATTGAATCTCTTTCCTCACAGACCAGGTGGACAATAACACATCAGACCAGGAGGACAATAACACATCAGATCAACATTAACACAATAACAACAACAATAACACATCAGATCAACATTAAGGAACATTGAATCTCTTTCCTCACAGACCAGGTGGACAATAACACATCAGATCAACATTAAGGAACATTAAATCTCTTTCCTCACAGACCAGGTGGACAATAACACATCAGATCAACATTAAGGAACATTTAATCTCTTTCCTCACAGACCAGGTGGACAATAACACATCAGATCAACATTAAGGAACATTAAATCTCTTTCCTCACAGACCAGGTGGACAATAACACATCAGATCAACATTAAGGAACATTAACACAGACCAGGTGGACAATAACACATCAGATCAACATTAAGGAACATTAACACAGACCAGGTGGACAATAACACATCAGATCAACATTAAGGAACATTGAATCTCTTTCCTCACAGACCAGGTGGACAATAACACATCAGATCAATAACATCAGATCAATAACATCAGATCAATAACACATCAGATCAATAACATCAGATCAATAACATCAGATCAATAACACATCAGATCAACATTAAGGAACATTGAATCTCTTTCCTCACAGACCAGGTGGACAATAACACATCAGATCAATAACATCAGATCAATAACATCAGATCAATAACACATCAGATCAACATTAAGGAACATTTCTGTCAAGAGTTATAAGATTAAGCTTTAAGAGAAACCAACCGAGAAAGAAATAACGATCAAGAAATCCTAAGACAATTAAGACCAATCAATCAGTATCATTTTGTATTTGTTTATTTTGACGGGACAGTGCATATTAATGGACATTACATACAAATGCAACGTTAGTTAATATACGGTATATTTAGCAAAGATGCTCATTTCCATCCGCAGTCCACAGATATGAATATGTAATGTTTATAGTGTCTGTCCATTAAATACATAGGTCTATATAGGGCTTTAAGCAACTAGTCGACTATTCAACTAGTCGACTAGTAAATCCACTAGTCAACTAGTCAACTAGTAAATCCACTATTCAACTAGTCGACTAGTAAATCCACTATTAAACTAGTCGACTAGTAAATCCAC
>NC_136799.1:787990-800490 GCF_951216825.1 Electrona antarctica | reverse complement strand
ACAGGAAGTGGAAGGCCTTCGCCATCTGGCGCGCCAACGTGCGCTCCAGGAAGATCCGCGCCGACAGGAAGGCGCTGCGGGAGCGCCTGTTCGTCCTCAACGACGTACGACGGCACCCAAACCACTGTTGATTTTGATTTTAGTTTTAGTCGTAGTCTCTTGAGTAGTTTTCATTTAGTTTTGTCACATTTTAGTCACCTGGAATGTCTTTAGTGTTAGTCTAGTTTTAGTCGACTAAATGTCATAAGATTTTAGTCAGTTGATTTAGTCGCCGTGTTGTGAGCTTGTAGATCTGCTATTTTCAGCATGCAAGCAAGTGTAAAATGACTTATACTGGATCTTTATTTGTTGACGAAATTGTCAATATATTTAGTCACGAAGATTTTTCGTCATATAGTTTTAGTCGACAAAATCAACACTGGCGCAAACCACTGTTCATTTTGACAGCAGTCTCTTGAATAACACACCATTTAGTTTTAGTCCTATTTAGTCATTTGCAATTGTTTATTCTTAGTCGACAAAATATCAAAATCCTCGCTCTGTGTGTGTCTGTGTGCGTGCGTGCGTGCGTGCGTGCGTGCGTGCGTGCATTCTCTCCGTGCAGTGCCTGCGTCCGGCCCTGCTGGACATTCATCAGATGTGCTCCAGGCTCAGCGAGCTCAGTCTGTGTTGTGTTCAGACTAACCACACATACACGCTGCTGAACTTCAGAGAGGCTCAGTACGCACAGCTAGGGGAGGTAGGAACTATTTACACACTGCTAGAGGAGGTAGGAACTATTTACACTGCTACACCAGGTAGGAACTATTTACACACAGCTACGGGAGGTAGGAACCATTTACACACTGCTAGGGGTGGTAGGAACTATTTACACACTGCTAGAGGAGGTAGGAACTATTTACACACTGCTAGAGGAGGTAGGAACTATTTACACACTGCTAGAGGAGGTAGGAACTATTTACACACTGCTAGAGGAGGTAGGAACTATTTACACACTGCTAGGGGAGGTAGGAACTATTTACACTGCTACACCAAGTAGGAACTATTTACACACAGCTATGGGAGGTAGGGACCATTTACACACTGCTAGGCGTGGTAGGAACTATTTACACACTGCTAGGGGTGGTAGGAACTATTAACACTGCTACACCAGGTAGGAACTATTTACACGCTGCTAGGGGTGGTAGGAACTATTAACACTGCTACACCAGGTAGGAACTATTTACACACTGCTAGGGGTGGTAGGAACTATTAACACTGCTACACCAGGTAGGAACTATTTACACACTGCTAGGGGAGGTAGGAACTATTTACACTGCTACACCAGGTAGGAACTATTTACACGCTGCTAGGGGTGGTAGGAACTATTAACACTGCTACATTAGGTAGGAACTATTTACACGCTGCTAGGGGTGGTAGGAACTATTTACACGCTGCTAGGGGTGGTAGGAACTATTAACACTGCTACACCAGGTAGGAACTATTTACACGCTGCTAGGGGTGGTAGGAACTATTAACACTGCTACACCAGGTAGGAACTATTTACACACTGCTAGGGGTGGTAGGAACTATTAACACTGCTACACCAGGTAGGAACTATTTACACGCTGCTAGGGGTGGTAGGAACTATTAACACTGCTACACCAGGTAGGAACTATTTACACACTGCTAGGGGTGGTAGGAACTATTAACACTGCTACACCAGGTAGGAACTATTTACACGCTGCTAGGGGTGGTAGGAACTATTAACACTGCTACACCAGGTAGGAACTATTTACACACAGCTACGGGAGGTAGGAACCATTTACACACTGCTAGGGGTGGTAGGAACTATTTACACGCTGCTAGGGGTGGTAGGAACTATTAACACTGCTACACCAGGTAGGAACTATTTACACGCTGCTAGGGGTGGTAGGAACTATTAACACTGCTACACCAGGTAGGAACTATTTACACACTGCTAGGGGTGGTAGGAACTATTAACACTGCTACACCAGGTAGGAACTATTTACACGCTGCTAGGGGTGGTAGGAACTATTAACACTGCTACACCAGGTAGGAACTATTTACACACAGCTACGGGAGGTAGGAACCATTTACACACTGCTAGGGGTGGTAGGAACTATTAACACTGCTACACCAGGTAGGAACTATTTACACGCTGCTAGGGGTGGTAGGAACTATTAACACTGCTACACCAGGTAGGAACTATTTACACACAGCTACGGGAGGTAGGAACCATTTACACGCTGCTAGGGGTGGTAGGAACTATTAACACTGCTACACCAGGTAGGAACTATTTACACGCTGCTAGGGGTGGTAGGAACTATTAACACTGCTACACCAGGTAGGAACTATTTACACACTGCTAGGGGTGGTAGGAACTATTAACACTGCTACACCAGGTAGGAACTATTTACACGCTGCTAGGGGTGGTAGGAACTATTAACACTGCTACACCAGGTAGGAACTATTTACACACTGCTAGGGGAGGTAGGAACTATTTACACTGCTACACCAGGTAGGAACTATTTACACGCTGCTAGGGGTGGTAGGAACTATTAACACTGCTACATTAGGTAGGAACTATTTACACGCTGCTAGGGGTGGTAGGAACTATTTACACGCTGCTAGGGGTGGTAGGAACTATTAACACTGCTACACCAGGTAGGAACTATTTACACGCTGCTAGGGGTGGTAGGAACTATTAACACTGCTACACCAGGTAGGAACTATTTACACACTGCTAGGGGTGGTAGGAACTATTAACACTGCTACACCAGGTAGGAACTATTTACACGCTGCTAGGGGTGGTAGGAACTATTAACACTGCTACACCAGGTAGGAACTATTTACACACAGCTACGGGAGGTAGGAACCATTTACACACTGCTAGGGGTGGTAGGAACTATTAACACTGCTACACCAGGTAGGAACTATTTACACACTGCTAGGGGTGGTAGGAACTATTAACACTGCTACACCAGGTAGGAACTATTTACACACTGCTAGGGGTGGTAGGAACTATTAACACTGCTACACCAGGTAGGAACTATTTACACACTGCTAGGGGTGGTAGGAACTATTAACACTGCTACACCAGGTAGGAACTATTTACACACAGCTACGGGAGGTAGGAACCATTTACACACTGCTAGGGGTGGTAGGAACTATTAACACTGCTACACCAGGTAGGAACTATTTACACACTGCTAGGGGTGGTAGGAACTATTAACACTGCTACACCAGGTAGGAACTATTTACACGCTGCTATAGACGAATTCAAAAACGGGTCTCATGGTCGCAGCTTACGTATTACGTAATAGAAGGCTGTGCCTGACGGGGCGTCGCGCTGCGTCGGCCTCTTCTTTGGGTGTCTTATCTGCGCAGGTAAGATTCTATTAAACAAGCGCACGTCTTGCACACGTCTTGTTTTATGGCCTGTTGAAAAATGACAAACTGGCGGCTCGGAATATCACTTGTGGAATATTTTGGACAGAAAGTAGCTCATAACATCTCTACGGGGGATTTTTATGAAAAACAAGCTCGGCAGATTGAAAGAGGATAATTCAAGCTTGGACTACAGCTGCAATGTTGGTGAGTTTAACGTTGTTTAAGACAAGCAGATCGCTAACGCATTGTAAAAAAATCTAGAGTTGCAAATTGCGGCTAAAGGCTGCTGTACTTTATACCTCATACTAAGCATTTAAAGTATGAGGTATAAAGATGCGCCTGGTGAGGGTTTAAACCCCGCAGCTACGTCGAGTCCGCCTACAGGAAATACGTAAGCTGCGACCATGAGACCCGTTTCTGAATTTGTCTATACACTATAGGAACTATTTACACAGGAGGTAGGAACTACTTACACAACAGGTAGTAACTATTAAGACTGCTACACCAGGTAGGAACTATTTACACTGGTCCAGGTGTCTGTCTGTCTGTCTGTCTGTCTGTCTGTCTGTCTGTCTGTCTGTCTGTCTGTCTGTCTGTCTGTGTTGTTCTCGTGTCCAGGTGTCTGATGATTTGTATATCTGCTGTCCAGGTGTCTGATGATTTGTATATCTGCTGTCCAGGTGTCTGATGATTTGTATATCTGCTGTCCAGGTGTCTGATGATTTGTATATCTGCTGTCCAGGTGTCTGATGATTTGTATATCTGCTGTCCAGGTGTCTGATGATTTGTATATCTGCTGTCCAGGTGTCTGATGATTTGTATATCTGCTGTCCAGGTGTCTGTCCGCCTGCAGGAGTTTATAGATCTGGTGAAGGAAGTGACCCTGAGCGCCTGTCGTACTGCCCTGCTGGAGACCGGACATGAGATACACTACCATGATGTCATAGACACAAGTACTGCGCACGCACGCACGCACGCACGCACGCACGCACGCACGCACGCACACACACACACACACAAACTTGTGTGATATCCTATATACTAGGAACTAAAAATCACACCTGTGTGAAGTGAGGGGCGCTCTTATCATCGTACATCATCAAACATCGTCTCATTCCGGCCAATCACAATTTGCGTCCTCACTTTTTCACTCTTCCGTCCTCACTTTTTAGTACAATTATGTACTTTGCCCAGCCAATCAAATCTTCGCTCATGGGCTGTTCAGCCAATCAAATCTTTGCAATGGGCTGCTTCATCTCTCTCTCAGCTAAGGGGTCCCTGCTTCATCTCTCTCTCAGCTAACGGGTCCCTGCTTCATCTCTCTCTCATCTAAGGGGTCCCTGCTTCATCTCTCTCTCAGCTAAGGGGTCCCTGTTTCATCTCTCTCTCAGCTAAGGGGTCCCTGCTTCATCTCTCTCTCAGCTAACGGGTCCCTGCTTCATCTCTCTCTCATCTAAGGGGTCCCTGCTTCATCTCTCTCTCAGCTAAGGGGTCCCTGTTTCATCTCTCTCTCATCTAAGGGGGTCCCTGCTTCATCTCTCTCTCAGCTAAGGGGGTCCCTGCTTCATCTCTCTCTCATCTAAGGGGTCCCTGCTTCATCTCTCTCTCATCTAAGGGGTCCCTGCTTCATCTCTCTCTCAGCTAAGGGGTCCCTGTTTCATCTCTCTCTCATCTAAGGGGGTCCCTGCTTCATCTCTCTCTCAGCTAAGGGGGTCCCTGCTTCATCTCTCTCTCATCTAAGGGGTCCCTGCTTCATCTGTCTCTCATCTAAGGGGTCCCTGCTTCATCTGTCTCTCATCTAAGGGGTCCCTGCTTCATCTCTCTCTCAGCTAAGGGGTCCCTGCTTCATTTCTCTCTCATCTAAGGGGTCCCTGCTTCATCTGTCTCTCATCTAAGGGGTCCCTGCTTCATCTGTCTCTCATCTAAGGGGTCCCTGCTTCATCTCTCTCTCATCTAAGGGGTCCCTGCTTCATCTCTCTCTCAACTAAGGGGTCCCTGCTTCATCTCTCTCTCAGCTAAGGGGTCCCTGCTTCATCTCTCTCTCAGCTAAGGGGTCCCTGCTTCATCTCTCTCTCAGCTAAGGGGTCCCTGCTTCATCTCTCTCTCAGCTAAGGGGTCCCTGCTTCATCTCTCTCTCAGCTAAGGGGGTCCCTGCTTCATCTCTCTCTCAGCTAAGGGGTCCCTGCTTCATCTCTCTCAGCTAAGGGGTCCCTGCTTCATCTCTCTCTCAGCTAAGGGGTCCCCTGGTTAATGTTATTAGTGTTTATGTGGTATGTCAAGTATTCACAGACAGATGTATAGTGTTATGTCATTGTGATGCCATTGTGATGTCATGTGTTCACAGACAGACAACACAGAATGACGTATATCGAACAGATCAACAAGAGATACCACTGTGGACGACTCACCTGGTGAGTAGCTACCTACCTACCTACCTACCTGCCTGCCTGCCTGCCTGTCTGTCTGTCTGTCTGTCTGTCTGTCTGTCTGTCTGTCTGTCTAGACAGACATTTATATATAAATGCACCATTTTATGTGGTATGTTAAGTATTCACAGACAGATGTATAGTGGTATATGTCAATGTGATGTCATCATGTCTGGACCGGTCAGCTTCCTGCGTCTGGTGGACTACGTGGTCAACAGCACCATGCATGTCCTCATGGTCAACTCTGTGTCCACTCTGCTGGCCGCGCTGCAGCGCCACACCACAGCACCCCCCGCAGGCCAGGAGGAGGAACAGCAGCAGGGCTGGGAGGACGACCACGACAAGGTAACTGCATCTGATCTGAGTGCTATAGCGCCCCCTATATCTGATCTGAGTGCTACAGCGCCCCCTATCATCTGATCTGAGTGCTACAGCGCCCCCTATATCTGATCTGAGTGCTACAGCGCCCCCTATCATCTGATCTGAGTGCTACAGCGCCCCCTATATCTGATCTGAGTGCTACAGCGCCCCCTATCATCTGATCTGAGTGCTACAGCGCCCCCTATATCTGATCTGAGTGCTACAGCGCCCCCTATCATCTGATCTGAGTGCTACAGCGCCCCCTATCATCTGATCTGAGTGCTACAGCGCCCCCTATATCTGATCTGAGTGCTACAGCGCCCCCTATCATCTGATCTGAGTGCTACAGCGCCCCCTATATCAGGTGAGGCAGACGTGTGAAAGTAGCAGATGTCTCTCTGCTGTCGGGAAGAAATCACCTAACTCTGTAACGGTCAGATATTACTATCACTGCTACCATTATTTAAATTACGAGTTATGAATGATCTCCTCTTAGGATACAACTGATAAAGTGGAATGCAATGAAACATGGCCTAAATAAGCAGCAGCAAACACAGTCAGAAGCAAAGCTCACGTTAACCTTTTATCTCATCATGGAATCAACAGTACAGTTATGCAGACAGGTTACACAGCGAGTTGAATGAATGGATGAACCGAATGTCCGTGTGTGCGTGTCTCACACCCGCACGCCCGCGCTTATTGTTTAGTATAGTTCCGTGAGTGTTTCCAAACAAAGTCTGTTTCTCCAGCGTAACACTCCCTCCAATGTAAAGTAGAAGTAGTAAAGTAGTAAGTAAAGTAAGTAAGTCCCCGTAGCGTGGTAATCCAGCTGAATGTATTCCAAAGGAAGAGGAAGAACGACACCTCGGATCCTCGCGGGACGAAGAAAGAAATAAATAAATAAAAGACGAACGATCTCACCAATTAGAAGAACGTCTCGAGCGGCCTCTTCATATAGTGAGCGCAATCGTTCTGGTAGCTATAGCTTAAAGAGATGTTTTGGACTTAGAGAACAAACATGTCCAGGTCCCTCGTAGACTCCCTGTTTCCATGTTTGTCTGTCTCTCTCCCAGGTCTCCCTGACAGCCGGTAACCTCTGCCTACTTTATGGGCGTCAGTCCAACTCCAGACCCGTGTCAATCAAAATACATCAAATCATAAACATAGTCTTTAAAACCCCCCAAATAATAACAAAATCACAACGTAGACAGCACAGAATATATAGGACCTTACCCTTGACAGATGGCGTTATTAGAAATATTAAATAATACAACATACACTTTTAAATGTTGATATTAAAAATAAATCATAGTATAACATGTGTGGCAGTTGCTACAACTCCATAAAAAAGTTTGAGAGGGGGAGAGGTGGTGGAGTTAGCTGCTTTAGCAGACAGTTTGAGAGGTGGGAGAGGTGGTGTAGTTAGCTGCTTTAGCAGGCAGTTTGAGAGGGGGAGAGGTGGTGGAGTTAGCTGGTTTAGCAGGCAGTTTGAGAGAGGGAGAGGTGGTGGAGTTAGCTGCTTTAGCAGGCAGTTTGAGAGAGGGAGAGGTGGTGGAGTTAGCTGCTTTAGCAGACAGTTTGAGAGGGAGAGAGGTGGTGGAGTTAGCTGCTTTAGCAGGCAGTTTGAGAGGGGCATGACGTTAAACTGTTCCGTTCGAGAGGACTGGCGACCCTCGAATGTAAACAGCCATGAAAGGAAACTATGGATCAGTACACCAGAAACACAAATCCTATACTTCCAGGGGCGGGAGTCCCCAGGAACACAACAGTGCCAGGTACCCAAGCGCGTCTGCCAGACAGACTGGATGATGCCGCGCCCCTAAACCCACCTGGGCGGGGTGTAGCTAACGGGCACAGGGCACCTGATGCTATACTAAGATGCAAGCGGCCCCTCAGACTCGCCACATTCAATATCCGGACTCTTGCAGCACCCACGAGCAGTAAGAAGGAAGGAGAACGTGGGCTGAAGACTGAGGAGCTAGCACTGAACCTTTGGGAGCAGCACGTTGACATATGCGGCCTACAAGAGCACAGGCAGTTGCACAAGGACGACAGAACAAACGAGATTAACCTCCAGACAATTGGAATGGGGTATGCCCTATACACGGGGTCAGCATGGCGGAATGCAGCCCAGGCAGCGAATGGTGGTGTTGGAATCCTCATAGGAAGGGAGGCCCAGAAGGTACTGATAGGTGTTGAACGCATATCAGAAAGAATCCTTACAGCGTCATTCCAGGGAAACCCTGCCCTCACAGTCATTGTAGCTTACTCCCCGACTGAAGATGAAACCCTGCCCTCACAGTCATTGTAGCTTACTCCCCGACTGAAGATGCCAGCATGGAAAGTAAGGAACAGTTCTACCACAAGCTCAAGCATGCAATTGAAAGAGTCAAGCCACACAACTTCCTGGCCATCCTGGGGGACTTCAACGCACGTCTCGGACCAGGAGATGCGCTGTTCACCTACAACGAACAGACAAATGACAATGGAAGAGCACCAACTGCTGGCCACCAACACAATGTTCCAAAAGAAAAGAGGGAAGTTGTGGACATGGTTGTCACCACACAACACGGCACATCAGATTGACTACATCCTTACTCGTAGGAAATGGAGGAGCAGTGTCACTAACAGCGAGGCATACGGGTCCTTCAGCTCACTCTACTCAGACCACAGGGTCGTAACAGCAACAGTTAGGCAGTTAGACTGAGCCTGAGGGCCCCAAGGAAGGTGGGAAGGAGGAAGGTGAAATATGAATGGAGTCAACTGGCAACGGACCCTCTGCTACAGGAACACTACGCAGTAGAAATCAAGAACAGGTTCCAAGTACTGCAGGAGGAGGAGGAGAACATATCAGCCCGCTACAAACGTTTTGTTGAAGCAAACAATGCAGCAGCTGAGACATGTCTCCAGCAAGTCCCCAATGCAAGGAGGAAAGACAGATGTCTTGACCCCAGAATCATCAAAGCCAGGGAGGAGCTGAGAGCAGCACACATGGACCTTGTCGCTGATGGAAAAGGAGAGGGTCTGAAGGAGGAATACAGGCGGAGGAAGGAGGAGCTCTACCAAGTCTACGCAACACTGGAACAACAGGAGCTAAACCAGAAGATCAAGGAGATCGAGGAGGCTCATGTTAACCAGAGGCATGGCATGAGCTGGAAGCTCATCAATGACATCTCTGGCAGAAAGTCCTCTCAGACTTCCAAGATCCGGGGAGAAAATGCTGAGGAACGGGTTGAAGCATGGTACCAGCACTTCAAAACACTCCTAGGTAACCCACCTGCAACCGAGGATGAGGATGTTCTGATAGCCCCTGTCTTCCATGACCTTCCCATTCCAGATGGACCATTCACCATGGATGAGTACCAAAAGGCAAAGGCTACGATCAAGTGCGGCAAGAGCTGTGGGGAGGATGGATTGACACCAGAGGTTCTGAAATACGTGCCCATAGACGAGGTGGTGCTAGATTTTATCAACAAAGCACACATGTCTGGAGAGCAGCCGGAGCTATGGCGCACAATGAACATCGTTCCAGTACCAAAGTCAGGTGACCTCACCAAGACGGACAACTACCGTGGCATCAGCCTGAGCTCACAAGTTGCCAAGACCGCTAACAGGATGATCCTCAATCGTCTTAGACCAATCTTAGACCCTCTACTGAGAAACTCACAGAACGGCTTCCGCCCGGAACGAACAACAGTCGGGCAGATACTGGCACTGAGGAGGATATTGGAAGGGGTAAGGGAGCGCAACCTGTCAGCGGTGATCACATTCATCGACTTCCAAAAGGCTTTCGACACCATCCACCGTGGGAAACTCATGAGAATTCTACGTGCCTACGGAGTTCCAGAAAAGTTGGTCCAGATGATAGAGTCAAGCTACAGCCAGACTAGAGCCAAGGTCCAAACCTGCGACGGAGACACCAAAGAATTTGAAATTCTTGCAGGCGTCCTACAAGGTGACACTCTTGCCCCCTTCCTGTTCGTTGTAGTGATGGATCATGCACTGAGACTTGCAATCAATGGCAGAGAGGAGGCGCTGGGGTTCACTCTGGTCCCGAGGAAGTCAAGGCGAGTACACCCCATCATGGTCACTGACCTCGACTATGCAGACGACATCACCCAAATATCGGATACAGTCGAGAAAGGAACGGAGCTACTACTGGCAGTAGAAAAGGAGTGCAGGAAGATCGACCTCAAGCTCAATGCCAAGAAAACAAAGGTAATGACATTCAACACCGAGGACAAAACCTTTGCCACTGCAGACGGGACGGTGCTCGAGCAAGTCGAGGACTTCAAGTACCTCGGGGCCTGGACTGCCTCAACTGAACAGGATCTGAAGGTTCGGAGAGCACTTGCCTGGAAAGCCTTGCACGGGATGAGGAGAGTGTGGAAATCAGACATGGGAGAAGACCTTAAGAGGCGGCTGTTCATAGCTACTGTGGAGAGACATGGACCCTCACAGTACAACAGGAAAAAGCCCTGGATGGAGTCTACACAAGAATGCTACGAATGGCACTAGGTGTCACATGGACGGACCGCATCAGAAATGTGGACCTCTATGGGGACCTACCACGCGTCACGGACAAAGTCAGAGAGAGAAGGATGAGGCTGGCAGGGCACTGCGTCAGGCACCCAGAACTTGAGGCAAGTAAATTGACCCTATGGGAGCCAACCCAGGGCAAAGCCAGGAGGGGAAAGAAGCGTACCACCTATGTAGACGTGCTGCGGTGCGACAGCTTGGCTGACAACACCGCAGAGCTCAAGAACCTGATGTTGGATAGGAATTTGTGGAGGGCAGTGATCCAGGAATCCCGAGTTGGTGTCACTCTCACAGTACTACTACTGAGAGGGGGAGAGGTGGTGGAGTTAGCTGCTTTAGCAGGCAGTTTGAGAGGGGGAGAGGTGGTGGAGTTAGCTGCTTTAGCAGGCAGTTTGAGAGAGGGAGAGGTGGTGGAGTTAGCTGCTTTAGCAGGCAGTTTGAGAGGGGGAGAGGTGGTGGAGTTAGCTGCTTTAGCAGACAGTTTGAGAGGGGGAGAGGTGGTGGAGTTAGCTGCTTTAGCAGACAGTTTGAGAGGGGGAGAGGTGGTGGAGTTAGCTGCTTTAGCAGACAGTTTGAGAGGGGGAGAGGTGGTGGAGTTAGCTGCTTTAGCAGACAGTTTGAGAGGGGGAGGGGTGGTGGAGTTAGCTGCTTTAGCAGACAGTTTGAGAGGGGGAGAGGTGGTGGAGTTAGCTGCTTTAGCAGACAGTTTGAGAGGGGGAGAGGTGGTGGAGTTAGCTGCTTTAGCAGACAGTTTGAGAGGGGGAGAGGTGGTGGAGTTAGCTGCTTTAGCAGACAGTTTGAGAGAGGGAGAGGTGGTGGAGTTATAGCTGCTTTAGCAGGCAGTTTGAGAGGGGGAGAGGTGGTGGAGTTAGCTGGTTTAGCAGGCAGTTTGAGAGGGGGAGAGGTGGTGGAGTTAGCTGCTTTAGCAGACAGTTTGAGAGGGGGAGAGGTGGTGGAGTTAGCTGCTTTAGCAGGCAGTTTGAGAGAGGGAGAGGTGGTGGTGTTAGCTGCTTTAGCAGGCAGTTTGAGAGTGGGAGAGGTGGTGGAGTTAGCTGCTTTAGCAGACAGTTTGAGAGGTGGGAGAGGTGGTGTAGTTAGCTGCTTTAGCAGGCAGTTTGAGAGGGGGAGAGGTGGTGGAGTTAGCTGCTTTAGCAGACAGTTTGAGAGGGGGAGAGGTGGTGGAGTTAGCTGCTTTAGCAGACAGTTTGAGAGGGGGAGAGGTGGTGGAGTTAGCTGCTTTAGCAGACAGTTTGAGGGTCCAAAGGAGTTTAAGGTATATTCAGTGATTTTACTTAATTCAAATATCACTTATTTTTTCTTTTTTTCTGGATAATCCTCCCTACTATAGAGTGTGCTGACCATATAAGGAAATCCTCCCTGTCCCCAGTGAGCCCCTGGGGTCAAAAAACCCTAGTTTCAGTTTTGGTGGCGGGTGGCAAAACCTTCATCCAATCAGGATGAGAGGGGCTTTCCTCCAATCATGATCGAGTGGGGGCGGGCCTTGGTGCACATGCTGTTGGCCTGTTGCACTTCCCCCCCACTGTAGAGCGTGCATGTGCACATTTTGTTACCGGGGCGGACTGGGTGGTTTTCCAAATCACCCAAATCACTGATCGGGAGGATTTGTCGGGAGGATTTGGTTTTATTTTCAGTGCTATTGAACAGCCTTTACGTCAAAATCACTGAATGCTCCTTTAAGCCATTGGCTTAAAGGAGCATTCAGTGATTTTGGTTCAATATTTTCAATATTTTCGAAACAACACACAGACGTAAAGGCTGTTC
>NC_136799.1:752990-782990 GCF_951216825.1 Electrona antarctica | reverse complement strand
AGAGAAATGTAATGTTTGTGTTGAGAACTAAAACAAACATTAGCACCCGTTGCTTAAACAACCTCCAAGCTATAAGAGAGCCCCTCACTTCACACGGGTGTGATTTTTGAAATTTCAAATGACAGCAGGGAATCATAGCTATAAAATGTAAATATTTGGTCGTGCATCGTTTGGTTTTGTGCAAGTTTCCCTCTCTTCCTGACGGTTAACCCATTTTGGGGCGGGAACCCCTTTTGGTGTTTTAAGCATTATGTTATACTTTAGCTATTGAAAAATAGCAGATCACCGACTGCCGCGCTACGAGCTTGTATAGGTCTGCTATTTTTGAAAACTTGTGAAACTGTGGCACAAATCTTTGAATGCAAACGTTTTTAACTCAAATCTTTGCTTCTGGGGAGGGGGTGCCTGGAACAGCATATTTTCAGATGGGGGTCGGCGGCCAATTACATATAATTCTGGGGGTCCTTGACATGAAAATGTTTGAGAACCACTGACAGAAACATTTTTCAGAAAACTGTCAGGGTTTAGAATATATTTGTAGAATCGTCCTCAGGTCTACATGGGTTAAGTAATGGATGATGTCATTGCTTCCACACACAGTAAAGGATGATGTCATTGCTTCCACACACAGTAAAGGATGATGTCATTGCTTCCACACACAGTAAAGGATGATGTCATTGCTTCCACACACAGTAAAGGATGATGTCATTGCTTCCACACACAGTAAAGGATGATGTCATTGCTTCCACACACAGTAAAGGATGATGTCATTGCTTCCACACACAGTAAAGGATGATGTCATTGCTTCCACACACAGTAAAGGATGATGTCATTGCTTCCACACACAGTAAAGGATGATGTAATTGCTTCCACACACAGTAAAGGATGATGTCATTGCTTCCACACACATTAAAGGATGATGTCATTGCTTCCACACACAGTAAAGGATGATGTCATTGCTTCACACAGTAAAGGATGATGTCATTGCTTCCACACAGTAAAGGATGATGTCATTGCTTCCACACACAGTAAAGGTATTGATGATGATGTCATTTCTCCCGCTCTCAGCATTCTCTGCAGGTGAGCTTCGAGTCGGCCGACGCCTACGCAGAGAGCTTCCAACGCTTCAGGCTGTTCTACAACCACAACGACTCACTGGACCTGGACGCCATGATGTCACAGGAACACGGTACGGTTACCATGGTTACACTGTGTTCTACAACCACAACGACTCACTGGACCTGGACGCCATGATGTCACAGGAACACGGTACGGTTACCATGGTTACACTGTGTTCTACAACCACAACGACTCACTGGACCTGAACGCCATGATGTCACAGGAACACGGTACGGTGCTGATGCTGTTACCATAGCAACACTATGTTCTACAACCACAACGACTCACTGGACCTGGACGCCATGATGTCACAGGAACACGGTACGGTGCTGATGCTGTTACACTGATGACACAGTACTGATGCTGTCGCCATGGTTACACTGATGCTACAGTACTGATGCTGTCGCCATGGTTACACTGATGCTACAGTACTGATGCTGTCGCCATGGTTACACTGATGCTACAGTAATGATGCTGTCGCCATGGTTACACTGATGCTACAGTACTGATGCTGTCGCCATGGTTACACTGATGCTACAGTACTGATGCTGTCGCCATGGTTACACTGATGCTACAGTAATGATGCTGTCGCCATGGTTACACTGATGCTACAGTACTGATGCTGTCGCCATGGTTACACTGATGACACAGTACTGATGCTGTTTAAACAAATGTTTAAGAAGTATAGCGAAAATAGCAGATCTACAAGCTCACAATGTGGCGCGAAACGACACGTTGTGAGCTTGTAGATCTGCTATTTTCACTAGTTTGAGTCCCGCGCAAACGTCTAACGGCCAAGCTACACCAGGCTTTTCTCACACAAAACACGCGCGTTTACCCCCGCGCGTGCGTTTAATTTAGGTCCAGTCCTATTTTAAAAAACGCACGCGCGGGCCGCGCGTTTACCCTAAACGCGCGGCCCCCGAAGGTGACCTTGAACCTGTCTTATTTCCAGACATGAGGTTCTTCTATAGTCAGGTGACCTTGAACCTGTCTTCTTTCCAGACATGAGGTTCTTCTATAGTCAGGTGACCTTGAACCTGTCTTCTTTCCAGACATGAGGTTCTTCTATAGTCAGGTGACCTTGAACCTGTCTTCTTTCCAGACGTGAGGTTCTTCTATAGTCAGGTGACCTTGAACCTGTCTTCTTTCCAGACGTGAGGTTCTTCTATAGTCAGGTGACCTTGAACCTGTCTTCTTTCCAGACGTGAGGTTCTTCTATAGTCAGGTGACCTTGAACCTGTCTTCTTTCCAGACATGAGGTTCTTCTATAGTCAGGTGACCTTGAACCTGTCTTCTTTCCAGACATGAGGTTCTTCTATAGTCAGGTGACCTTGAACCTGTCTTCTTTCCAGATGTGAGGTTCTTCTATAGTCAGGTGACCTTGAACCTGTCTTCTTTCCAGATGTGAGTTTCTTCCGCTCCACTCTGCAGCGCTACCACAGCCAGCACAGAGACACCCTGGACATGCTACCCACAATGCACCTGGGCCTGCTGCAGGTGGACACCGCCCAACTGAAGACCACGCTGATGCCCTCGCCTCAACGCTGTCTGGAGGTACGCGGCGCACGTGCGTTCGCACGTACACACACACACACACACACACACACATGCATGCACGCGCACACACACGGAAGGAGAAGGAGAAGGAGATTAAGAAAAAAAGAGACAATAACAATAATGGACCATTATTTTAAAGGACTGCTTGGTCCTTTAAAAAAATAAAATAAACACAAAAATGTGTGGCCCAGGGGCCCTCATGGGGACTTTAAAGGGCAATTGCAACCAAACTGAAATGCAGATGTCACGTGTTACATAAAACAATTACTTCAAACTCTCATATAAGCATATAGTTCACATCTCTGTTGTACCTATATGTCATTTAGTTTCATACTTCGGCCTTATCAACACTGCTGATCACATTACATTATTCACAGAATTATAATGTTCATATTAGATCTGACATTCTGTTACATTCCCGTCAAGTCTGAATTAATTTAGTGGATATTGTAGTTCTCTGAATTAATTTAGTGGATATTGTAGTTCTCTGAATTAATTTAGTGGATATTGTAGTTCTCTGAATTAATTTAGTGGATATTGTAGTTCTCTGAATTCATTTAGTGGATATTGTAGTTCTCTGAATTAATTTAGTGGATATTGTAGTCCTCTGAATTCATTTAGTGGATATTGTAGTTCTCTGAATTAATTTAGTGGATATTGTAGTCCTCTGAATTAATTTAGTGGATATTGTAGTCCTCTGAATTAATTTAGTGGATATTGTAGTCCTCTGAATTCATTTAGTGGATATTGTAGTCCTCTGAATTCATTTAGTGTATATTTTAGTTCTCTGAATTAATTTAGTGGATATTGTAGTCCTCTGAATTCATTTAGTGGATATTTTAGTCCTCTGAATTAATTTAGTGGATATTGTAGTCCTCTGAATTCATTTAGTGGATGAAAAGTGGAGTTAACAGGCAATTATGGACACTGTATTTTGCTCGTAAACCTCAAGTTTAGCAGCATATACAGTTAATATACGGTAATATACAGGTGTGATGGTACAATTTGGGAGTTTACCGGAGTTTGTTGTAAAGTTTAACGGGAGTTTCCTGTAATATACACCGTATTCCATGCTTTTTGCACATAATTCTGTGTCTACCGTAATACTAGAGGCAAACTGTCAATCATGTATATTTATTGGAGCTGTACAAAATGACATTAAGTAAAATCTTAAATAAAAATAATAATAATACAGTATATCAAGTCCAAATGGTAATAATAACTACATGGAACTAAAAACATTGCATCAAAATGCATACGTACAAAATAGTCAGCAGTTGCTTTTGCAAGAGTCAAATCATCATGAAAATGTTCCGTAACAACGGCAGAGGTGAACACAACGCAGAATAGACACTCGAGCCAGACGTCTGAGTCAGAATACTTAAACATACCCTGTGCTTTGACGTCTGAGTCAGAATAGTAAACATACCCTGTGCTTTGACGTCTGAGTCAGAATAGTAAACATACCCTGTACTTTGACGTCTGAGTCAGAATAGTAAACATACCCTGTGCTTTGACGTCTGAGTCAGAATACGTAAACATACCCTGTACTTTGACGTCTGAGTCAGAATAGTAAACATACCCTGTACTTTGACGTCTGAGTCAGAATAGTAAACATACCCTGTACTTTGACGTCTGAGTCAGAATAGTAAACATACCCTATTACCCTGTACTTTGACTTCTGAGTCAGAATAGTAAACATACCCTGTACTTTGACGTCTGAGTCAGAATAGTAAACATACCCTGTGCTTTGACGTCTGAGTCAGAATAGTAAACATACCCTGTACTTTGACGTCTGAGTCAGAATAGTAAACATACCCTGTGCTTTGACGTCTGAGTCAGAATACGTAAACATACCCTGTACTTTGACGTCTGAGTCAGAATAGTAAACATACCCTGTGCTTTGACGTCTGAGTCAGAATAGTAAACATACCCTGTACTTTGACGTCTGAGTCAGAATAGTAAACATACCCTGTACTTTGATGTCTGAGTCAGAATATAAATCTCTCAGAATATATAAATGCATCTCTCTCTGCATCTTCATCTCTCTCTGCATCTGCATCAGTTCAGTTTATTTATTTTGGTCATTAAAAAAAGGAAAAACAGATTAATACAGTGCCTGCATTTTTTTTGCAAAATAAACATTGACCAAAAAGGTATAGGCTGAAGCCTTAGCTTATTGTGCCTACCTACCCTTCTAGCAATGGCTTGCATAGGTGAAATAATACAACAAAGCAAATGATGTATATTATGGAACCACAATTCGTTAATATAGCATAAATAACTGTTTTAAACTAAAGTATAACGTTAAGTTGTCTCCCCTAAAATAACTTGAGCTGCTCTGACCAACACCTAGTTTGGGCAGCTGCAGGGGTCCTCAGCTGTCATTCTATTATGCTAAATAGATCTAGCTTGCTGATAGTGAGCAAATGGCCAGGGGTCCTACTGTGACAATACCTTATATGGAGATGTTTGACCACTTAGTTTAACCCATTTTGGGCGGGAACCCCTTTTGGTGTTAGCATTATGTTATGCTTTAGCTATTGAAAAATAGCAGATCTACAAGCTCATAGCGCGCCACCGAGTGGCGCGCTACGAGCTTGTAGATCTGCTATTTTTGAAAATCGAAGAACGACTGACATAGAAACATAGCTTTTTCAGAAAACTGTCAGGATGTAGAAGACATTTTTAGAATCTGATCTCAGGTCAAAATAGGTTAAACGTCATGGGGTTGGGATGGAGCCCACCCTTCCATTGTTGTCTCTGTGCTAGACTGTATAAAGACCCAACTAAGATGTACTGTATATGCGTTGGTTCCCACTAGCCGCCAGGCTGGTGGGTGGCTGGAGCATGATGGATGTTGAGTCTGTACTCTGGGTGGCTGGAGCATGATGGATGTTGAGTCTGTACTCTGGGTGGCTGGAGCATGATGGATGTTGAGTCTGTACTCTGGGTGGCTGGAGCATGATGGATGTTGAGTCTGTACTCTGGGTGGCTGGAGCATGATGGATGTTGAGTCTGTACTCTGGGTGGCTGGAGCATGATGGATGTTGAGTCTGTACTCTGGGTGGCTGGAGCATGATGGATGTTGAGTCTGTACTCTGGGTGGCTGGAGCATGATGGATGTTGAGTCTGTACTCTGGGTGGCTGGAGCATGATGGATGTTGAGTCTGTACTCTGAAAATAAATCAAACTCTGAACTCCGAAACAACGTTGCCTGCCTGTCTGCCTCCGACTTTCTTCTTCAGTTTTAGTCTAAGTATTCTCAAGTCAAGTCTCATGTTTGGTTGTATAGGAAGAAAACACATTTCCTTTAGAGTTCATTGGTTGTATAGAAAGAAAACACATTTCCTTTAGAGTTCATTGGTTGTATAGGAAGAAAACACATTTCCTTTAGAGTTCATTGGTTGTATAGGAAGAAAACACATTTCCTTTATAGTTAATTTACTTCACAAACAACAGAAAAAACAAAACAAAAAGAACAAATAAAGACAAGACGAAACCGTTAACAGGAACAAGACAGAACAGAACAGAAAAGAAACAAAAAACATAACAACAAAACAACAACTCTTCTCTCAGGCCTGTCACCTCTCTGTTCTTCTCCTCCAGCTGTCTCTCAAACTCTCTCTGCATCTGAACCTCCTCCTTCGCTAACAACTCTTCTCTCAGGCCCGTCACCTCTCTGTTCTTCTCCTCCAGCTGTCTCTCAACCTCCTCCTTCGCTAACAACTCTTCTCTCAGGCCTGTCACCTCTCTGTTCTTCTCCTCCAGCTGTCTCTCAAACTCTCTCTGCATATTTATCTTTGAGGTCATGGTGTTGCTGACCATCTCAGGAAGAATTCTCTTCATCAGGTCTCTCTCTCCTAACGCCCTGTCTTCATATACCTTTCTCATCTCCTCTAGTGCCTGCCTGTGTCTCTCCTCCATCTCTCTCTTCTTGCTCTCTCTCTCCTCTTTAATCTTCACCAGCTTTCTCTTCAACTTCTCTTTTCTCTCAGACTCCCTCCTCAGCTCTTCTTCCAGCTCTCTTTTCTTCTCTCCATACCTCTCCTCCTCCTTTCTTTTCTCCAGGTCAGCCAGTTTATCCTCAATCTCACTGATGTGTGCCTTAAGCTCTTGGATGATTTTCTCTTTCCCCTTCAGAGACTCCTTAAGCTCCTTCTCTAACTTCTCCCTCATCTCCTGCTCTTCCTTGTGTTTCCACTCCTCACTGTCCCTCTGAATCATCTTTTCGGCCTGGGCGTTTTCCTCCTGGAGGGTGATGTAATAATCATGCAGGAGTTTACTAAGGTTAGGGTCCAGCTGTTGAAGGATGTCAATCATTTCTGAACTTGCATCTTTTCCCTTGTTCCTCACCATGTCAATAAGTCCCCGTGCTTTGTCTGCCCTGACTTTTTCCCCTCCTTTTTCCTCCATCTCCATGTCATTGATTATGTTCTTACTCAAAAGTCTGTCCATTAGAGATTTCAGATTGGAATCTGAGACTCTGTAAATGAACTCTTCCCTCACAGTCTTCAGATATTTCTCTGCTTCCTGGATCTGTATCTTTGTCAGAATTTGCTGAGTCGTGGAAGAACCTTGAAGACAAGATGGGGGGGTTGGTTTTTATTAATTGTGCTATAATTATGAAATATTGACATTGATAATATCTATTAACCCATTTTGGACTGAGGCCGATTCTAAAAACGCCTTCTAAATCCTGACAATTTGATGATTCTATTGAACATAATGCTAACATGCATACCCATCTTTGACCTGATGCTCTCTCGTTCTTTCTTCACCTTCATCTGTCGTCGTGTTGCTCCCTCATCCTGGGTTCTCCTTTTCTTCTCAGTCTCCTCTAACACTCTTCTGTCTATCTCAAAACAGCCTCCTTTCTCTCCTGCCACCATCTCCTCTATCTTGTCTAACAGCTCTGTGACCTGAGTGTCATCACATCTGTTCTTATTGTTGAAGACATGATACCTGTTCCCACATTTCTCTACAAGCCTCTTGAGGGCCTCTCCTTCACTCTCAATGAACTGCTCAATGGATCTACCTCCTAGATAGTCTCCACAGGAGAACAGTATCATAGTGTGATTCCACACTGCCTCACTGAGAAGCTGCATGTGATCCTCCATGTTTTTATACCTATCAGCTTTACATGACCCATCTGCTCTTATAGCCAGAAGGAGAGCATGTGGACCTGGAGGACACAGAGATGAACTAAGAACTATCTCCTGTTTGATCAGCTCAGGTGTTATGTTTAGAGGGTCATTACTAAACCATCCTGGAGTGTCAACGACAGTAACATGTCTCCCTGCTACGTCTCCCTGTCTCTTCTCACACTTCTCAAACTGCTCTGATTCTGAACCCAGGATGGTGTTTCCTATTGACCTCTTCCCTGAACTTTTAGCTCCCAGAAGAGTAATTCTCATCTCCGAGGGTTTTTTACTGGAGCCTGAAAATAAAAGATAAATAGTCGTACATTATCTCATATTAATTTAGAATTGTAATTATTCAGTACAATATTATCATATTTGATTGGTTAACCTGAAGATGAGGTCATCTCTGCACGTTTACTGGTCCTCTTCTTCTATATCTGTCATGGAAAATAAACGTCACAAAGTTTATGAAAAAACATAAATCTAGATATCTAACATCATTAATATATGAACGTGCACACACACACACACACACACACACACACACACACACACACACACACACACACACACACACACACACACACACACACACACACCTCTCCTCCTGACTTGGTTCTCAGATCAAAAGTAAACAACATGTAAACAATACAGTGAAACCTCAAGTGACGCCTCATTGGCCACCGGGACTCATTTGCATAAATACGTAGACGCCTCATTGGCCACTGGGACTCATTTGCATAAATACGTAGACGCCTCATTGGCCACTGGGACTAATTTGCATAAATACGTAGACACCTCATTGGCCACCAGGACTCATTTGCATAAATACGTAGACGCCTCATTGGCCACTCATTTGCATAAATACGTAGACGCCTCATTGGCCACCAGGACACATTTGCATATATACGTAGACACCTCATTGGCCACTGAGACTCACGTCAACACCGTCACCAGAAAATATATGACAGGGACCCCCATTAGAAAATATATGACAGGGACCCCCATTAGAAAATATATGACAGGGACCCCCATTAGAAAATATATGACAGGGACCCCCATAAGAAAATATATGACAGGGACCCCCATTAGAAAATATAGGCCAGGGACCCCCATTAGAAAATATATGACAGGGACCCCCATTAGAAAATATAGGCCAGGGACCCCCATAAGAAAATATATGACAGGGACCCCCATTAGAAAATATATGACAGGGACCCCCATAAGAAAATATAGGCCAGGGACCCCCATTAGAAAATATATGACAGGGACCCCCATTAGAAAATATATGACAGGGACCCCCATTAGAAAATATAGGCCAGGGACCCCCATAAGAAAATATATGACAGGGACCCCCATTAGAAAATATATGACAGGGACCCCCATTAGAAAATATATGACAGGGACCCCCATTAGAAAATATATGACAGGGACCCCCATAAGAAAATATATGACAGGGACCCCCATTAGAAAATATAGGCCAGGGACCCCCATAAGAAAATATATGACAGGGACCCCCATTAGATAATATATGACAGGGACCCCCATAAGAAAATATAGGCCAGGGACCCCCATTAGAAAATATATGACAGGGACCCCCATTAGAAAATATATGACAGGGACCCCCATTAGAAAATATAGGCCAGGGACCCCCATAAGAAAATATATGACAGGGACCCCCATTAGAAAATATAGGCCAGGGACCCCCATTAGAAAATATATGACAGGGACCCCCATTAGAAAATATATGACAGGGACCCCCATTAGAAAATATAGGCCAGGGACCCCCATTAGAAAATATATGACAGGGACCCCCATTAGAAAATATATGACAGGGACCCCCATAAGAAAATATAGGCCAGGGACCCCCATTAGAAAATATATGACAGGGACCCCCATTAGAAAATATAGGCCAGGGACCCCCATTAGAAAATGTAGGACAGGGACCCCCATTAGAAAATATATGACAGGGACCCCCATTAGAAAATATAGGCCAGGGACCCCATAAGAAAATATATGACAGGGACCCCCATTAGAAAATATATGACAGGGACCCCCATAAGAAAATATATGACAGGGACCCCCATTAGAAAATATATGACAGGGACCCCCATAAGAAAATATATGACAAGGACCCCCATAAGAAAATATATGACAGGGACCCCCATTAGAAAATATATGACAGGGACCCCCATTAGAAAATATATGACAAGGACCCCCATAAGAAAATATATGACAGGGACCCCCATTAGAAAATATATGACAAGGACCCCCATAAGAAAATATATGACAGGGACCCCCATAAGAAAATATATGACAGGGACCCCCATTAGAAAATATATGACAGGGACCCCCATTAGAAAATATATGACAAGGACCCCCATAAGAAAATATATGACAGGGACCCCCATAAGAAAATATATGACAGGGACCCCCATTAGAAAATATATGACAGGGACCCCCATTAGAAAATATATGACAAGGACCCCCATAAGAAAATATATGACAGGGACCCCCATAAGAAAATATATGACAGGGACCCCCATTAGAAAATATATGACAGGGACCCCATTAGAAAATATATGACAGGGACCCCCATTGGAAAAGATATGACAGGGACCCCCATTAGAAAATATATGACAGGGACCCCCATTAGAAAATATATGACAGGGACCCCCATTAGAAAATATAGGCCAGGGACCCCCATAAGAAAATATATGACAGGGACCCCCATTAGAAAATATAGGCCAGGGACCCCCATTAGAAAATATATGACAGGGACCCCCATTAGAAAATATATGACAGGGACCCCCATTAGAAAATATATGACAGGGACCCCCATTGGAAAATATAGGCCAGGGACCCCCATAAGAAAATATAGGCCAGGGACCCCCATTAGAAAATATATGACAGGGACCCCCATAAGAAGATATATGACAGGGACCCCCATTAGAAAATATATGACAGGGACCCCCATTAGAAAATATATGACAGGGACCCCCATTAGAAAATATATGACAGGGACCCCCATTAGAAAATATATGACAGGGACCCCCATTGGAAAATATAGGCCAGGGACCCCCATAAGAAAATATAGGCCAGGGACCCCCATTAGAAAATATATGACAGGGACCCCCATTAGAAAATATAGGCCAGGGACCCCCATTAGAAAATATATGACAGGGACCCCCATTAGAAAATATATGACAGGGACCCCCATAAGAAAATATAGGCCAGGGACCCCCATTAGAAAATATATGACAGGGACCCCCATTAGAGAAGAATGTTACGGCTCTAGCAGTGATTCTAAACCAGTTTAATGTCAAGGACCCCCAGTTTGACATGCATTAGTCTACGGACCCCCATTTAATGGCATTTACAGTATATCTCTTGGACCACAATTTATATTGTAAAATCACTGTTAATTTAACTCTGAAATGGTTCCATTTGTACACTCTCAGAGTTACAGACCCATAAGGGTCCATTTGGTTCATAACTATCATTTAGGGGACCCCCTGGAGCTCCCTCAAGGACCCCTGGAGGTCCCCCCCCCCACGCCACCCCACTTTGAGAACCACTGTCTCCACCACTGTGTGTGTGTGTGTGTGTGTGTGTGTGTGTGTGTGTGTGTGTGTGTGTGTGTGTGTGTGTGTGTGTGTGTGTGTGTGTGTGTGTGTGTGTGTGTGTGTGTTTTGTAGAATCGAGCGCAGGTCTATAATGGGTTAAACAGCATTTGAAATGATATTTCTCTCTACTCACTCACTCAGAAGTTATTATAAGTTAATATATTTAAGTTATTTAAGTTAATATATTTTCTCTCTACTCACTCACTCAGAAGTTATTATAAGTTAATATATTTAAGTTATTTAAGTTAATATATTTTCTCTCTACTCACTCACTCAGAAGTTATTATAAGTTAATATATTTAAGTTATTTAAGTTAATATATTTTCTCTCTACTCACTCACTCAGAAGTTATTATAAGTTAATATATTTAAGTTATTTAAGTTAATATATTTTCTCTCTACTCACTCACTCAGAAGTTATTATAAGTTAATATATTTAAGTTATTTAAGTTAATATATTTTCTCTCTACTCACTCACTCAGAAGTTATTATAAGTTAATATATTTAAGTTATTTAAGTTAATATATTTTCTCTCTACTCACTCACTCAGAAGTTTCCAAAACCAAATCTTCGTCTTCGCTGTTCGGTCTCTCTGCGCAAACCGCTGTCACATGAGTGAATGAGTGAGTGAGAGAGTGAGTGAGAGAGAGAGAGAGAGAGAGAGAGAGAGAGAGACCAAAAGCCACCTAGCCAGATATTATCGCTTCCATCTTAAACTCATGATGTTGTTCATTGCAACTTATGCATGACAAGCAGTGAGCAGACATTACGTTGAGTATATGGGCATATTTCTTTAGAATGGTGACTCAACCAGGCAATCCGGTATACCTACTTTCCCTTGAAATTCAAACTCCCTTTTCTGAGGAAGTTCTTGACATCCGACTTCCCAATAACTGACGCGCCATCGTACGCCTACAGAATACCTTCCAACGTAGTAAATGCATGGTCAGGGACCACATGCCATACCTTCACTGACCACCATGTATGCTCTATACTATAGAGCATCTCAGTCCCGCCCCCTACCATGGACCAGGAAATGAATCCCAATGCATTTTTCCCGTAGACATTTCGAAAAGTATTTATTTAAAGACGGTTACGCCACGGACAAAGCCAACTCGAGTCGTGACAAATCATGACAATAAACACAATATTTTGGACCAAACAAATAATTACAAAGAAGAAAAACAACAAAAAAAGTGTTGTAACCTGCCGTTTTTTTCTTCTTTCTAATTATTTTTTTCCGCGGCGTAAACGTCTTTAAATAAATACTTTCTGAAATGTCTATGAGGAAAATGAACGGAGAATCATTTCCTGGTCCATGGTAGGGGGCGACTGTGACGCTCTATAGAGCATCCATCTCAGTCCCGCCCCCCCAAAATATTGTGTTTATTGACATGATTTGTCACGACTCGAGTTGGCTTTGTACGACACTTAAAAGGTCTTAAAATAAATACTTTTTGAAATGTCTATGGGAAAATTATGCATTGGGAATTATTTCCTGGGCCTGGCGTCGTCATGAAAGGGGGCGGGACTGCGACGCTCTAGTGACTATAGTGTATATGCATAGTTTCATTATATACAGGGCTTGACATTAACTTTTTGAGGCACTTGTCCTTCGGACAAGCACATTTCCCATTCACTTGTCCGGAGCACGAGCACACACAAAAGGCCTACATTTTAAATCAACTAAACTGTAAGTTGGTTTTGGTGAATACGAGATGAATATTCTTGGTTTACAAGTTAATATTCCCTAGAATGTATGTGATCTAATATTTCATGGCTGGCTGGCTGGCTGGCTGGCTGGCTGGCTGGCTGGCTGGCTGGCTGGCTGGCTGGCAGGCAGGCAGGCAGGCAGGCAGGCAGGCAGGCAGGCAGGCAGGCAGGCAGGCAGGCAGGCAGGCAGGCAGGCAGGCAGGCAGGCAGGCAGGCAGGCAGGCAGGCAGGCAGGCAGGCAGGCAGGCAGGCAGGCAGGCAGGCAGGCAGGCAGGCAGGCAGGCAGGCAGGCAGGCAGGCAGGCAGGCAGGCAGGCAGGCAGGCAGGCAGGCAGGCAGGCAGGCAGGCAGGCAGGCAGGCAGGCAGGCAGGCAGGCAGGCAGGCAGGCAGGCAGGCAGGCAGGCAGGCAGGCAGGCAGGCAGGCAGGCAGGCAGGCAGGCAGGCAGGCAGGCAGGCAGGCAGGCAGGCAGGCAGGCAGGCAGGCAGGCAGGCAGGCAGGCAGGCAGGCAGGCAGGCAGGCAGGCAGGCAGGCAGGCAGGCAGGCAGGCAGGCAGGCAGGCAGGCAGGCAGGCAGGCAGGCAGGCAGGCAGGCAGGCAGGCAGGCAGGCAGGCAGGCAGGCAGGCAGGCAGGCAGGCAGGCAGGCAGGCAGGCAGGCAGGCAGGCAGGCAGGCAGGCAGGCAGGCAGGCAGGCAGGCAGGCAGGCAGGCAGGCAGGCAGGCAGGCAGGCAGGCAGGCAGGCAGGCAGGCAGGCAGGCAGGCAGGCAGGCAGGCAGGCAGGCAGGCAGGCAGGCAGGCAGGCAGGCAGGCAGGCAGACAGACAGACAGACAGACAGACAGACAGACAGACAGACAGACAGACAGACAGACAGGTGACACTGCATTCCTTTATACTCTGTCATCTTCATGATCTCATCTGTCATCACACGCTGCTGCGTGCGCCACATCATGTCCTCGACTAACCCTGAATACGTTCAATAGTCACCTCTGACAGACAGAGAGAACACCGCACGCACGCACACGTTTTTGATTGTAAAATGTGTTATATTGATTTTGGCAGTACTATTGGTGCCGTAGTAGCCTATACCTACTCAGTACTATTGGTGCCGTAGTAGCCTATACCTACTCATATGGACTCTATTGGTGCCGTAGTAGCCTATACCTACTCATATGGACTCTATTGGTGCCGTAGTAGCCTATACCTACTCATATGGACTCTATTGGTGCCGTAGTAGCCTATACCTACTCATATGGACTCTATTGGTGCCGTAGTAGCCTATACCTACTCATATGGACTCTATTGGTGCCGTAGTAGCCTATACCTACTCATATGGACTCTATTGGTGCCGTAGTAGCCTATACCTACTCATATGGACTCTATTGGTGCCGTAGTAGCCTATACCTACTCATATGGACTCTATTGGTGCCGTAGTAGCCTATACCTACTCATATGGACTCTATTGGTGCCGTAGTAGCCTATACCTACTCATATGGACTCTATTGGTGCCGTAGTAGCCTATACCTACTCATATGGACTCTATTGGTGCCGTAGTAGCCTATACCTACTCATATGGACTCTATTGGTGCCGTAGTAGCCTATACCTACTCATATGGACTCTATTGGTGCCGTAGTAGCCTATACCTACTCATATGGACTCTATTGGTGCCGTAGTAGCCTATACCTACTCATATGGACTCTATTGGTGCCGTAGTAGCCTATACCTACTCATTGGTGCCGTAGTAGCCTATACCTACTCATTGGTGCCGTAGTAGCCTATACCTACTCATTGGTGCCGTAGTAGCCTATACCTACTCATTGGTGCCGTAGTAGCCTATACCTACTCATATTGGTGCCGTAGTAGCCTATACCTACTCATATTGGTGCCGTAGTAGCCTATACCTACTCATTGGTGCCGTAGTAGCCTATACCTACTCATATTGGTGCCGTAGTAGCCTATACCTACTCATTGGTGCCGTAGTAGCCTATACCTACTCATATGGACTCTATTGGTGCCGTAGTAGCCTATACCTACTCATATGGACTCTATTGGTGCCGTAGTAGCCTATACCTACTCATTGGTGCCGTAGTAGCCTATACCTACTCATTGGTGCCGTAGTAGCCTATACCTACTCATATTGGTGCCGTAGTAGCCTATACCTACTCATTGGTGCCGTAGTAGCCTATACCTACTCATATTGGTGCCGTAGTAGCCTATACCTACTCATTGGTGCCGTAGTAGCCTATACCTACTCATATTGGTGCCGTAGTAGCCTATACCTACTCATTGGTGCCGTAGTAGCCTATACCTACTCATTGGGGCCGTAGTAGCCTATACCTACTCATTGGGGCCGTAGTAGCCTATACCTACTCATTGGTGCCGTAGTAGCCTATACCTACTCATTGGTGCCGTAGTAGCCTATACCTACTCATTGGTGCCGTAGTAGCCTATACCTACTCATTGGGGCCGTAGTAGCCTATACCTACTCATTGGTGCCGTAGTAGCCTATACCTACTCATTGGTGCCGTAGTAGCCTATACCTACTCATATTGGTGCCGTAGTAGCCTATACCTACTCATTGGTGCCGTAGTAGCCTATACCTACTCATATTGGTGCCGTAGTAGCCTATACCTACTCATTGGTGCCGTAGTAGCCTATACCTACTCATATTGGTGCCGTAGTAGCCTATACCTACTCATTGGTGCCGTAGTAGCCTATACCTACTCATTGGGGCCGTAGTAGCCTATACCTACTCATTGGGGCCGTAGTAGCCTATACCTACTCATTGGTGCCGTAGTAGCCTATACCTACTCATTGGTGCCGTAGTAGCCTATACCTACTCATTGGTGCCGTAGTAGCCTATACCTACTCATTGGTGCCGTAGTAGCCTATACCTACTATTGGTGCCGTAGTAGCCTATACCTACTCATTGGTGCCGTAGTAGCCTATACCTACTCATTGGTGCCGTAGTAGCCTATACCTACTCATTGGTGCCGTAGTAGCCTATACCTACTCATTGGTGCCGTAGTAGCCTATACCTACTCATTGGTGCCGTAGTAGCCTATACCTACTCATTGGTGCCGTAGTAGCATATGGACTCTATTGGTGCCGTAGTAGCCTATACCTACTCATATGGACTCTATTGGTGCCGTAGTAGCCTATACCTACTCTATTGGTGCCGTAGTAGCCTATACCTACTCTATTGGTGCCGTAGTAGCCTATACCTACTCATATGGACTCTATTGGTGCCGTAGTAGCCTATACCTACTCTATTGGTGCCGTAGTAGCCTATACCTACTCATATCAGTACTATTGGTGCCGTAGTAGCCTATACCTACTCATATGTGAATTTAGATCATGAAATGTAGCAAATGTGTTTGCTTCAACTTCAGTGATTGGCACCCAGCACGATATAAATTGGAGAGCAACGGAGAGAAGGAAAAAAAAGCAAGGCATAAAACATTAAAATAATAGCAGTATAATGCAATACAGTGAGAACATGAATAAAGGTGTAATGCTGTGTTGTGGCCACCAGGCGGTGAACAAGGCGCTCCACACCCAGGCGCGGGCAAGGCTGGACTCCATCCTCAGCGAGGCTCAGGACGCAGAGTTCAACCTCAAGGTCGACCCCAAGGTCACCGCCGAGTATGTCACCTCTCTGACCTTCCTGGACCTCATACAGGACAGAGTAAGACACGCACGCACGCACACATGCACGCACACAGGCACGCACACAGGCACGCACGCACGCACACAGGCACGCACGCACACATGCACGCACACAGGCACGCACACATTTGAGACGATGGATAGAAGTGAATGTGTTAAGTGTTGTGCCACCCGAACATATATTAATATATTCTCTTCTCAAAGGGTTAACCCATTCTGGGCGGGAACCCCTTTTGGTGTTTTAACCACTATTTTAAACTTTATCTATTGAAAAATAGCAGATCTACAAGCTCGTAGCGCGGCACCGAGTGCCGCGCTACGAGCTTGTAGGTCTGCTATTTTAGAAAATCACACCCATTTGAACTGAGTGGTGCAACTCTGTGTGGGGGCCCCCGGTGGGTCCCCGGAACTTCCAGGTTCCACAGGAACGCGCCCAGGGTGCCGGCCCGGTTCCGGCGAGCCGCCCCGCGTCCGAAATGGTCGAGAAATGACAGAGTTACTGTGTGGAGGAATTAGCATTTAGCAGACACCTCTCTCTCTCTCTCTCTCTCTCTCTCTCTCTCTCTCCCCCTCTCCCCCTCTCTCTCTCCCCCTCTCCCCCTGCCTCTCTCTCTCTCTCTCTCTCTCTCTCTCTCTCTCTCTCTCTCTCTCTCTCTCTCTCTGTAATTAGCAGGCAACAGTGCAACACTATCTCTCTCTCTCTGTTTTTCTAGCACAACAGCGCCACCTTTGCCCCTGCTGGTACTCTAAACATCGGGACACAGGGACATAGTCACATAGGTTGGGACATAGGGACATTGCTGTTCCTTGGAGTGGTTGCACCACTCAAAAATCGGTAAAATGTGGTGCAAATATTTGAATACAGTATATTCTTTCAGAGCGAACGTTTTTAACTCAAATCTTTGCTTCTGGGGGGGTCCCTGGAATAACATGTTTTCAGATGGGGGTTGGCGGCCAAATACAGATAATTCTGGAGGTCCTTGACATGAAAAAGGTTGAGAACCACTGACATAGAAACATAGGCCCTCATTTATCAACCGTGCGTACGCCAAAATATGGGTGTACGCCGAAATTACCGCAATTTTCGGCATTTACCATTTGCGCCAACGTTTGATTTTGAACTTGAGCCAAGACAATAACCACGTCTGGTCGGGAGCTGTCGTACGCTTTGTCCTCACCTGTTTTTCTGTCGTAGAACAGCGGAGCAGCATTGTTTGACCAGCTGAGAGGCTGTCACAGGCATCGAAACATATGTATTCACTCCTAAAATGTTTATATAAAACTGTATAGGTATGTATATGGGCTAAATGTAAAAAAGTAAAAAAAAGTTAAGGAATACATCAACGATGTGTCTTTGTGTCATATGAAATTAGTAGGAGCTTTCCAACTTTACAAGCAAGCAATTAAAATCGCGCATTTAAAAACAATGTTGCAAGTTAGATGCGTAAGCCATTTAAACAGTGTTTTGCATGATGAGCGCATACATGCGAGGATTTGGGCTGTCTGTGCTGAAATATTTCCATGACGGGACGTTGGAGAGTGCAGCGCTGCAGCTGCGGAGAGTCCCAATTTGGGTAGTCTACTGTAGCCTAATCTACAGCAGGCCGATGTCTTTCTGGAGTTACAGTAGCCTATGTGCAATCTCCTCCTCGTTTAATAAACCCGACGCGTCGCTCGAATGCCAAATGTGCCATGCCGGCGTGCCAGCGCAAAATTGGGGACCGCTGACCGCATCGGAGTTAGGTATAGGCTAAACCACCCAGCCAGGCTGCCAGCCCACCAGTGCCAGTGTGCCACATGAGGCTGGTTTAGGCTGCACATTTATATAATTGTCAATTGATAGCCCAGCCACTGCACCGACTACTACTGCGACTAGCGAGGTAGGCTAATCTAAATAGATTGTCATAAACGTGCATGGTCGCGGTGTCATGAACAGTGATAGAGACAGACAGGACAGGAGAGGAGGAAAACAGCAGCGTGTGTGTGCGCCTATTTGTTATTTAATTCATTGTTCACATGCAGGTTCAGATTTTCGTTCACTAATATATTGTTGTAGGCTATATTAAATGAATAAATACTTTAATAATTTAATATAGGCTACAACTAACAACACACGGCAGGCGCGTAGCGCGGATCAAATGATTGACTGGGCAAATTAGCATGGGGGGGGGGGGGGGGGGTAGCCCCGGCCGATAGTGAAGTGTGAAGTGTGAACGGTTTGGGGAACCATTTTAAAACAAAGGCGGCTTGCATGCTGTGGTTTACTAACCAGAAAGTTGCATGCACAATTTATTTAAGATAGGCTACAACAAACCAGTTGGACTTGCAAGTTGCGTGTGCGTGCGTGCGTCTGTGTGTGTATGAGAGGGGGGTGACTTTTTTATTGACTTTTTTCGTCATGTAACTATGGTTTCCAAGGTCGTACTGCAGTTGTTCATGTCGCAAAAACGAGGGCGAGGCTTGATTTCATAGGGCGTGCCAGATAGATTTCAGCCGTCACATTTATAAACGTCCGAACGAAATTAAGGAAGAAACAGCTGTCTGCGATCACTTTGTAAATGCCGACCCGACGTGGGTGTACTACGAATCCTACACTCGAATTTGGGGCAGATTTTACACTCGATTGATAAATGAGGGCCATAGGGTTTTTCAGGAAAAACTGTCAGGATTTTAGAAGACATTTTGTAGAATCTGTTCTCAGATCTCAAAGGGGGTTAAAGGTGTGGTCAGGTCTCTCTCTCTCTCTCCACAGATCTTTAAAGGTGTGGTCTGGTCTCTCTCTCTCTCTCCACAGATCTCCGTGCTGGAGGCGCGTCAGGACCAGGTGTGTGAGATGTACCAGCTGATCGAGGCCTACCGGGTGGCCACGCCCCCCGTGGACCTGACAGTGTTCTCCACGCTCCGCCCCTCGCTGGGCGCGGTGCGGGCGGCCATGGACCGCGCCCTGGCCACCAGGGGGAGCACGGTGCACAGCTTCTGCTGCTGTCTGCAGGTCTGCTGTTATTATTATTATTATTATTATTATTAGTGTGGTTGCCCAAAGGGCAAAAATGGTTGAGAATCACTGCTAGAACTGTGAAAATGTTCGCTTATGGTGGTCCTTGGCATATATTTTCAAATGGGGGGTCCGCAGGCTAATGAGTGTCAATTTGGGGGTCCTTGACATGAATACGTTTGAGAACTTCCGTTTGTATGTATACATTTTCGACACTGCCGAAACGTGTCTGTCTGGTTTGACTGCTGCTGCGGATCTTCAACATTATTAAACTGTCTGGTTTGACTGCTGCTGCTGATCTTCAACATTATTAAACTGTCTGGTTTGACTGCTGCTGCGGATCTTCAACATTATTAAACTGTCTGGTTTGACTGCTGCTGCGGATCTTCAACATTATTAAACTGTCTGGTTTGACTGCTGCTGCTGATCTTCAACATTATTAAACTGTCTGGTTTGACTGCTGCTGCGGATCTTCAACATTATTAAACTGTCTGGTTTGACTGCTGCTGCGGATCTTCAACATTATTAAACTGTCTGGTTTGACTGCTGCTGCTGATCTTCAACATTATTAAACAAGACTTTACTGAGATTATATTCTCCTCCTATACCTGTCTGCAGGCCGACATCAAAGAGCTGGACGCAGAGGTCAGGAGGGTCAAGCTAAACGCACAGGTACGCAGTGCACATTGTTGTTGTTTTTTTTGCTACAATTCTTTGGGTGTTTTTGGTGCACAGCGCGGTCGTACGACTCTCCACGCAGCACAAAAGCACGCGTAACGTCTTTACCTCATAGAGTTGTTGTTGTTGTTGAAGGACGGTCGCTTCCTGGACGTCAAGGCGGAGCGCTCCGCGGTCAGACAGCTGCTGGGAGAGCTGCAGATCTCCATAGATGAACTCCAGGCCCTGGCCTCCTCTTTCATCTCCTACCAACACAACTTCAAGGTAGGTCTAGCCTCCTCTTTCATCTCCTACCAACACAACTTCAAGGTAGGTCTAGCCTCCTCTTTCATCTCCTACCAACACAACTTCAAGGTAGGTCTGGCCTCCTCGTTCACTTCCTACCAACACAACTTCAAGGTAGGTCTGGCCTTCTCTTTCACCTCCTACCAACACAACTTCAAGGTAGGTCTGACCTCCTCATTCACTTCCTACCAACACAACTTCAAGGTAGGTCTGGCCTCCTCGTTCACTTCCTACCAACACAACTTCAAGGTAGGTCTGACCTCCTCATTCACTTCCTACCAACACAACTTCAAGGTAGGTCTGGCCTCCTCTTTCACCTCCTACCAACACAACTTCAAGGTAGGTCTGGCCTCCTCGTTCACTTCCTACCAACTCATCGTCAAGGTAGGTCTGGCCTCCTCTTTCACCTCCTACCAACACAACTTCAAGGTAGGTCTGGCCTCCTCATTCACTTCCTACCAACACAACTTCAAGGTCGGTCTGGCCTCCTCGTTCACTTCCTACCAACACAACTTCAAGGTAGGTCTGGCCCTCCTCTTTCATCTCCTACCAACACAACTTCAAGGTAGATCTGGCCTCCTCGTTCACTTCCTACCAACACAACTTCAAGGTAGGTCTGGCCCTCCTCTTTCACCTCCTACCAACACAACTTCAAGGTAGGTCTGACCTCCTCATTCACTTCCTACCAACACAACTTCAAGGTAGGTCTGGCCTCCTCGTTCACTTCCTACCAACACAACTTCAAGGTTGGTCTGGCCTCCTCTTTCACCTCCTACCAACACAACTTCAAGGTAGGTCTGGCCTCCTCTTTCACCTCCTACCAACACAACTTCAAGGTAGGTCTGGCCTCCTCTTTCACCTCCTACCAACACAACTTCAAGGTAGGTCTGGCCTCCTCTTTCATCTCCTACCAACACAACTTCAAGGTAGGTCTGGCCTCCTCTTTCATCTCCTACCAACACAACTTCAAGGTAGGTCTGGCCTCCTCTTTCATCTCCTACCAACTCATCGTCAAGGTAGGTCTGGCCTCCTCTTTCACCTCCTACCAACACAACTTCAAGGTAGGTCTGGCCTCCTCTTTCATCTCCTACCAACACAACTTCAAGGTAGGTCTGGCCTCCTCTTTCACCTCCTACCAACACAACTTCAAGGTAGGTCTGGCCTCCTCATTCACTTCCTACCAACACAACTTCAAGGTAGGTCTGGCCTCCTCGTTCACTTCCTACCAACTCATCGTCAAGGTAGGTCTGGCCTCCTCTTTCACCTCCTACCAACACAACTTCAAGGTAGGTCTGACCTCCTCATTCACTTCCTACCAACACATTGTCAAGGTAGGTCTGACCTCCTCGTTCACTTCCTACCAACACAACTTCAAGGTAGGTCTGGCCTCCTCTTTCACCTCCTACCAACACAACTTCAAGGTAGGTCTGACCTCCTCATTCACTTCCTACCAACACAACTTCAAGGTAGGTCTGGCCTCCTCGTTCACTTCCTACCAACACATCGTCAAGGTAGGTCTGACCTCCTCTTTCACCTCCTACCAACACAACTTCAAGGTAGGTCTGACCTCCTCATTCACTTCCTACCAACACATCGTCAAGGTAGGTCTGACCCAGACCAGTGTTGTTTTTGGCAGGAAATTTCTATTTTAGTTTTAGTCATAGTCTCTTGAATGGCTTCCATTTAGTTTTAGTCACATTTTAGTCACCCGGAATGTTTTAGTGTTTAGTGACGAAATATCATAAGATTTTAGTCGACTAATCTACAGTTGATTTAGTCGACTAAAACTTCTTTTGGTGGGCCTTGATGCCATCGTAATGACTGATTTCTACTAATAGCCGATCTACAAGCTCACAACGCGTAGCAGTGCGGCACGTTGTGAGCTTGTAGATCAGCTATTTTCAGCATGCAACCAATTGTAAAATGACTTATACTGGATCTCTTGTCCACTAGTCCCTTCCTGACATTTTAGTCTAGTTTTTATTTGTTGACGAAATTGTCAATATTCTTAGTTTTAGTCATCATGGCTTAGTTTTTAATTAGACATTTTTCGTCTAAGGGCCGATTCATTCATACTCCTATTTTACCGCTGTAGTGCCGAAATGATTTCGGCTCGTCAGAAATTTTCAGTAGCACCGAAGAGCTGACAGCTTGTCCGACACCTGGTCGCTGCAACACTGTATCAGCTCTCTCTACGAGCTGACAGCTTGTCCGACACCTGGTCGCTGCAACACTGTATCAGCTCTCTCTACGAGCTGACAGCTTGTCCGACACCTGGTCGCTGTAACACTGTATCAGCTCTCTCTATGAGCTGACAGCTTGTCCGACACCTGGTCGCTGTAACACTGTATCAGCTCTCTCTATGAGCTGACAGCTTGTCCGACACCTGGTCACTGTAACACTGTATCAGCTCTCTCTACGAGCTGACAGCTTGTCCGACACCTGGTCACTGTAACACTGTATCAGCTCTCTCTATGAGCTGACAGCTTGTCCGACACCTGGTCGCTGTAACACTGTATCAGCTCTCTCTATGAGCTGACAGCTTGTCCGACACCTGGTCACTGTAACACTGTATCAGCTCTCTCTACGAGCTGACAGCTTGTCTGACACCTGGTCACTGTAACACTGTATCAGCTCTCTATGAGCTGACAGCTTGTCCGACTTGTCCATGCAGGTGGAGGAGAGCCGCTTCGAGGCTCTGGAGGAGCTGAGTGCAGAAGTGACCCTGAAACATCTGCTGTGGGACTGCCTGGAGGAGTGGGAGGGTGCACACAGTGCGTGGATGCAGGTGAGAACCCTAACCCCTAAACCCCTAAACCCCTAAACCCTAGCCCAGACGTTTTTATTTCCATGGAGAAAAAATAAGTCTGGGACCGAGTCCACTTCAATTCGGCATAGATTAGTGCAAACGTCGATCACTCTCTGCTGATTTCTGATCGTCTGCACCTTTGTTAAATTGACGCACACATGCACAGGGTCAGACACGTTAGGGTCCATTTGGTTCCATTTTGTACACTCACAGAGTTAAATTAACATTGATTTTACAATATACATTGGCGGTCCAAGAGATAGAAATGCCATTAAATGGGGGTCCGTAGACTAATGCATGTCAAACTGGGGGTCCTTGAAATTAAACGGGTTGAGAATCACTGCTAGAGCCGTAGAAATCTTCTCTTATGGGGGTCCCTGGCATATCTTTTCAAATGGGGGTCCGCGGGGCTAATGAGTGTCAATTTGGGGGTCCTTGATATGAAAAGGTTTGGGAACCACTGAACTAATGTGTATGTCTCCATATGGAACCACTGAACCACTGAACTAATGTGTATGTCTCCATATGGAACCACTGAACCACTGAACCAATGTGTATGTCTCCATATGGAACCACTGAACCACTGAACTAATGTGTATGTCTCCATATGGAACCACTGAACCACTGAACTAATGTGTATGTCTCCATATGGAACTAATGTGTATGTCTCCATATGGAACCACTGAACCACTGAACTAATGTGTATGTCTCCATATGGAACCACTGAACCACTGAACCACTGTGTATGTCTCCATATGGAACCACTGAACCACTGAACTAATGTGTATGTCTCCATATGGAACCACTGAACCACTGAACTAATGTGTATGTCTCCATATGGAACCACTGAACCACTGAACTAATGTGTATGTCTCCATATGGAACTAATGTGTATGTCTCCATATGGAACCACTGAACCACTGAACTAATGTGTATGTCTCCATATGGAACCACTGAACCACTGAACCACTGTGTATGTCTCCATATGGAACCACTGAACCACTGAACTAATGTGTATGTCTCCATATGGAACCACTGAACCACTGAACTAATGTGTATGTCTCCATATTGAACCACTGAACCACTGAACTAATGTGTATGTCTCCATATTGAACCACTGAACCACTGAACTAATGTGTATGTCTCCATATGGAACCACTGAACCACTGAACTAATGTGTATGTCTCCATATGGAACCACTGAACTAATGTGTATGTCTCCATATGGAACCACTGAACCACTGAACTAATGTGTATGTCTCCATATGGAACCACTGAACCACTGAACTAATGTGTATGTCTCCATATGGAACCACTGAACCACTGAACTAATGTGTATGTCTCCATATTGAACCACTGAACCACTGAACTAATGTGTATGTCTCCATATGGAACCACTGAACCACTGAACTAATGTGTATGTCTCCATATGGAACCACTGAACCACTGAACTAATGTGTATGTCTCCATATGGAACCACTGAACCACTGAACTAATGTGTATGTCTCCATATGGAACCACTGAACCACTGAACTAATGTGTATGTCTCCATATGGAACCACTGAACCACTGAACTAATGTGTATGTCTCCATATGGAACCACTGAACCACTGAACTAATGTGTATGTCTCCATATGGAACCACTGAACCACTGAACTAATGTTTATGTCTCCATATGGATTGAATGTGCTAATGGGTACGTATGTCTCCATATATTTTGTCAACACCACAGAGAGCTCCGTAGATTTAGAGTTATTCAGCTTTTTAGTTAGCCTGTATGAAGGGAGGTTTAACGGCACTGTGTGTGTTTATATTCAGCCTGTATGAAGGGAGGTGAACGGCACTGTGTGTGTTTATATTCAGCCTGTATGAAGGGAGGTGAACGGCACTGTGTGTGTTTATATTCAGCCTGTATGAAGGGAGGTTTAACGGCACTGTGTGTGTTTATATTCAGCCTGTATGAAGGGAGGTGAACGGCACTGTGTGTGTTTTAGTCAGCCTGTATAAAGGGAGGTTTAACGGCACTGTGTGTGTTTATATTCAGCCTGTATGAAGGGAGGTGAACGGCACTGTGTGTGTTTATATTCAGCCTGTATGAAGGGAGGTGAACGGCACTGAGTGTGTTTTAATCAGCCTGTATGAAGGGAGGTGAACGGCACTGAGTGTGTTTTAATCAGCCTGTATAAAGGGAGGTTTAACGGCACTGTGTGTGTTTTAGTCAGCCTGTATAAAGGGAGGTTTAACGGCACTGCGCGTGCGCGGAAACCGGCAGTGATCCGGTTTGATATCAATAATAAAGCATATGTGACGGAACGTTCCGCCAGGAGCAGTTGCCGGTTGGATTCTATATGGTGTGTGTGTGTGCGTGTGCGTGTGCGTGTGCGTGTGCGTGTGCGTGTGCGTGTGCGTGTGCTCAGAGCAGGTTTGACCTCCTGGACGCAGACCAGCTGGGTGTCCAGGTCAATCAGTACGTCTCTCACATCCTGCGTCTGGAAGAGGGACTTCCTTCTAACTCCGTGCTGTCCTGTCTCAAGGCCAGAGTGGACGACATGCGGGACAAGGTGGGGGGAGTGTGTGTGTGGGTGCGTGTGCGCGTGCGTGCGTGCGTGCGTGCGCGTGCGGAGTAGGCGTGGGGAGCTACTGCCGCTGGGAGAACTTATTACCAATCACGGAGTCAATTTTAATTTCTATGCTGATGATACCCAACTATATCTTTCTGTAGCTCCAGATGATGATACCCAACTATATATTTCTGTAGCTCCAGATGATGATACCCAACTATATCTTTCTGTAGCTCCAGATGATGATACCCAACTATATATTTCTGTAGCTCCAGATGATGATACCCAACTATATCTTTCTGTAGCTCCAGATGATGATACCCAACTATATATTTCTGTAGCTCCAGATGATGATACCCAACTATATCTTTCTGTAGCTCCAGATGATGATACCCAACTATATCTTTCTGTAGCTCCAGATGATGATACCCAACTATATCTTTCTGTAGCTCCAGATGATGATACCCAACTATATCTTTCTGTAGCTCCAGATGATGATACCCAACTATATCTTTCTGTAGCTCCAGATGATGGTACCCAACTATATCTTTCTGTAGTGTCGTATATTAAGGAGCCACATCACAATGAAATATCAATATTGCTTATATAATGTCATATGTTGTTGTGCACAACAAACCTTCACTGACTGAGTTTCTGCACGTGAGCTCTGAGTGTCTGATATTGGTTGGTCTAGTGCCACATTCCAAGAAGGGCATATAGTGATCAATTGAAAAGGTCTGCTATGAAATTGTAAAGGCTATTGAATTGGACCGTGGATACCATTGTGTTAATAATCTATAGAAGTGACCATCTACTTAGTATGCGGTGGTCTAGACGAAGGAAGCACACATTTGGGGACACATGTGCGGAGATCCAGAATCCAGCCAGTCGAGAATCCAGTCAGTCGAGAATCCAGTCAGTCGGACAGTCAGTCCATGGCTCTGGAGTGGGAGTCCAGAGTAAGAGCAGGGAGATCATGCAGGGTTCCAGATGAGAGCGGGGACAGCTATGATGGGACTGCTCTAGGATGAGAGCGGGGACAGCTATGATGGGACTGCTCTAGGATGAGAGCGGGGACAGCTATGATGGGACTGCTCTAGGATGAGAGCGGGGACAGCTATGATGGGACTGCTCTAGGATGAGAGCGGGGACAGCTATGATGGGACTGCTCTAGGATGAGAGCGGGGACAGCTATGATGGGACTGCTCTAGGATGAGAGCGGGGACAGCTATGATGGGACTGCTCTAGGATGAGAGCGGGGACAGCTATGATGGGACTGCTCTAGGATGGCTCTGGAGTGGACTGACCATGAATTTGGTAACTAAGCTTTGTCCTTAATAAAATGATACATAACTAAGGACATGCCTGGCCTCTCCAATAATTTATGCAACAGGGTCAAAAGTGCTTCCTGGACACTCAATATACGACAAATAATGGCGAGACACTCAATATACTACAGTAGCTCCAGATGATCCCTGTGCTTTAGACCTGTTGTTGACCTGTCTGTCTGTCTAGCATCAAATGCTGGATGAGTGAGAATTTCCTCAAGCTAAATGAGGATAAGACAGAAGTTATCATAATCGGTTCTAGTGAGCAGAAAGAATCAATAATAAGCAACTTGGCAACCTGAATGTAGAAAGTAACAGTACAGTAAAGAACTTGGTGGTCATTATTGATTCTGAATTGAATTTTAATTCACACATTAATCATGTTACCAAGATACCTTTTTTCACCTTTGAAATATTGCACGAATCAGAGCCTATTTGTCATTGGACGATGCAAAAACGCTAATCCACACCTTTGTTTTTTCTCGGCTTGAATACTGCAATGCACTTTTTTCTGGACTGCCTAAGAAAACAACTGACAGATTACAACTTGTCCAAAATGCGGCAACCAGAGTTTTAACTAAAACTAAGATGAGAGAACATATTACTCCAGTTTTAGCTTCACTGCATTGGCTGTTGTTTTTAGGATTGATTTTAAAATTCTATAAAGCTCTCAATGGTCTCGCACCTTCCTACCTACATTGCCTGCCTGCCTAAATATGTCCCAAACCGCCCCCTAAGGTCTAAATATGTCCCAAACCGCCCCCTAAGGTCTAAATATGTCCCAAACCGCCCCCTGAGGTCTAATTATGTCCCAAACCGCCCCCTGAGGTCTTCCACTGCTGTCCTGCTCGCTTTGCCTAAAAAGATGGCAACTAAAACATACGGTGAAGCAGCTTTTTGCTTCTAGGGGCCGACGGCGTGGAACAAACTCCCACTGTACCTTCGCCAGGCAGCCTCTGTAGTTTAACAACCTCCCACTGTACCTTCGACAGGCAGCCTCTGTAGTTTAACAACCTCCCACTGTACCTTCGCCAGGCAGCCTCTGTAGACATTTTTAAAGCACAGCTCAAGACCCACTTCTACACTCATGTCCTCACTGTATAGGCCTATCTCACAGCCCCCTTTCCACGCCCACTTCCGGTAGATAGTGGTGTCATTTAACATTAGGCATTACCACTTTTTTTCTCTGGAGAATCTAAGTACATTTCCTAATGTTAAAATGTCAAAGACCGATAATAATATGAAGAAAACACAAACTCAAATAAGTAGAATAAACCTTACCTTTACAAAACGGTAGTTTTTGGCTTGTGAAAATACCTCTTTTAACATGGAAGCCTATGGACCGCAAAAAAAATAACACCACTATCAACAAAAGGGGGCGTAAAAAGGGGGCGGGGAAAGGCTGTGAGATAGGCCTATTGCATTACTGCTATTGCTTTTAATGTTTTATGACTTGCTTTTCTTTTCTTTCTCTCTCCATTGCTCTGTAAAGCACTTTGAGCAGCATGTCATGTCAGGTTTCATTATTATTATTATTATTAATTAGTATTAAAATTGAATGATCAATCGTGTCAAATGCAGCCGTTAAATCTAGAAGTAAAAGAACGGAAACATGTTTCTTGTCAGCAGAGGATAGTGAGATGGTTTGGACACGTACAGAGGAGGATAGTGAGATGGTTTGGACACGTACAGAGGAGGATAGTGAGATGGTTTGGACACGTACATAGGAGGATAGTGAGATGGTTTGGACACGTACAGAGGAGGATAGTGAGTATACCGGTAGAAGGATGCTGAGGTTGGAACTGCCAGGCAGGCGCCCCCTAGAGGAAGACCAAAGAGGAGATTTATGAATGTAGTGAAAGAGGACATGAAGTTAGTTGGTGTGAGAGAAGAGGAGGCAAAAGCCCAAAGGAAAAGAAGAAGACATATAGACATTTATAGGTTCCAAAAAGCTAAACATGAAAGTCTAAAAAACGGTCCAACATGGGGAGGAGTCATCAGGGGGAGGAGTCATCAGGGGGAGGAGTCACAAAGTGAGATGGTTTGGACATGTGAGGAGACATTTAGGTCGGGTTTAGTGAGGAGACATTTAGGTCAGGTTTAGTGAGGAGACATTTAGGTCAGGTTTAGTGAGGAGACATTTAGGTCAGGTTTAGTGAGGAGACATTTAGGTCAGGTTTAGTGAGGAGACATTTAGGTCAGGTTTAGTGAGGAGACATTTAGGTCGGGTTTAGTGAGGAGACATTTAGGTCGGGTTTAGTGAGGAGACATTTAGGTCGGGTTTAGTGAGGAGACATTTAGGTCAGGTTTAGTGAGGAGACATTTAGGTCAGGTTTAGTGAGGAGACATTTAGGTCAGGTTTAGTGAGGAGACATTTAGGTCAGGTTTAGTGAGGAGACATTTAGGTCGGGTTTAGTGAGGAGACATTTAGGTCGGGTTTAGTGAGGAGACATTTAGGTCAGGTTTAGTGAGGAGACATTTAGGTCGGGTTTAGTGAGGAGACATTTAGGTCAGGTTT
>NC_136799.1:707990-750490 GCF_951216825.1 Electrona antarctica | reverse complement strand
TGACACCAATGGTGGCGACCACTGGCTAGCATTAGCATTAGCGCACGCTGTTTACCTCTCGCCAGAAACGTTTACATGTCCGGAGCGACGCGAGACAAAGTCACGAATGACATCCGAACATCGGATGAATCAGGATTACCAGCGGAGTTGTGAGGCTTTGAAAATCCCGCTTTTAACCGAGGTAAATGGAGTGGTGTTGCAAAGATCCCATAGGTGGTGGTGACGGAGGCGTTGCATAGCAACCGGACCAATGTTAAAAATTGGTTTTGGGCTCAACCGCTTCATATCTATGGAGTAAACGGGGTACCTATAGCAGATAGCGTCCCATAGCTTGTGGGTGTACGAACATATTTGTACTTCGCAGAGAAAGAATTTAACGGGTGAGATGGTCATTAAACCGTTAAAACAGGTGAGATGTGGGGGCACGGTGGCACAGTTGGTAGCGCTGTCGCCTCACAGCTAGAAGGTCCTGGGTTCGATTCCCGCTCGGGACGCTGTGGGCGCTGGCGGCGTGTTTCCTGTGCCCATACCCGAGGCGGGGTTGGCGAAAGTTTGCATGTGGTTGCGTGTTCTCCCCGTGTCCCCTATAGGGTAGGTACCCTCACATGTTCTCCCCGTGTCCCCTATAGGGTAGGTACCCTCACATGTTCTCCCCGTGTCCCCTGGGGTATAGTACCCTCACATGTTCTCCCCGTGTCCCCTAGGGTAGGTACCCTCACATGTTCTCCCCGTGTCCCCTAGGGTATAGTACCCTCACATGTTCTCCCCGTGTCCCCTAGGGTAGGTACCCTCACAAAAAACATGCAGTAATCCTGGTCTCTAAACTGCCTCCCCCTGGCCAGCCGGGGCGCCTGATGGAGGGGAAAGGAACTGGTTGGAATAACGTGTTCCTTCCACGCGCTACGTCCAACCAGGGAAACTCCCCCCTGGCAGGTGTACAGGAGCAAATTGGACACTCAGGCATGAAGGAAGCATGAGTTCAAGTCCGTTGCTCTCCCCAGGTTGGCGGAGGGTGTGTAGAGCCCAGGATCACAATAGATAATTGACACAGTGGTGAAAAATGGGTTACAAAATCGTGGGATACAAAATATTAAAAAACAAACAAAAAACAGGTGAGATGTTTATGTGCAGGTGAGCGTCGCAGTCCCCTTTCATGACGACAGGCCCAGGAAATTATTCCCCATTCATTTTTCAGACATTTCAAAAAGTATTTATTCAAAGACATTAAAAAAGCCTCGAAACAAGCCAACTCGGATTGTGACAAATCATGACAAAAAACACAATATTTGTGGGCGGAACAAATAATTAGAAAGAAGAAAAACACTTGTTTTTCTTCTTTTCATAATGCTTGTTATTTAAGGTGGAATGCTTGTTATTTAAGGTGGAATGCTTGTTATTTAAGGTGGAAGAGTCGTGGAAATCCACAGAGTTTGTTCTCCTTCCTCACCGAGACTCCAAGAACCTCTTCATCCTCGGAGACACTCAGCATGTCCAGGTGTTGTTGTTGTTGTTATTATTACACTCAGCATGTCCAGGTGTTGTTGTTGTTGTTGTTGTTATTATTACACTCAGCATGTCCAGGTGTTGTTGTTGTTGTTGTTACACTCAGCATGCCCAGGTGTGTTTTTGTTGTATTAACACTCCCATCGCCCAGGACGAAGTTCTTTGTCCTTTCTATTAGTAACGCTCGGCGCTCAGGACGAAGTATTGTCCAAAAGACGAAGTTTATTGATATGAGAACGGATCGCATGGCTCCACAGCCTGGGAGCGCCTGTTGGGCAATCCTCGGTGACGCGCAAGAGTGAGACGTCATCGAAAAACTCCCTCCCCTGTTTAGCTGATGAAAACGAAAATCTTAAAACGTTCATAACTCGCGATCTAATTCATCCCGTCTAATTATGAAAAAAGATCTTGTGTTAGACGGCGCTCCGCGGTCCAGTCGCTAGTCGCGATAGATTTATTCTTGTCTCCCGTTGTTGTCGATGGACTCTAGAGTGGTGTGGCTATTGTTAGCTGCTACACACACATCAACCACTTCCGCTGGTCCGTCCGGAAAAGGGCTCCGTGTTTATAAATGGAATGGGTGCATGAATGTAATGGATTAAATAACTCTGAGCGATTAAAGTGTTTTAATATGAATATGAATATTAATATTGTGGGGTCGCTAAGGCCTCACTCACACCTAAGACACACTTGTCATGTCATGTCAATGCATTTCCAATGGGAGTCACATGGTTTCATGACACCCCCCCCCCCCCCCCATGCAACAAGGTTGTGTCTTCAAACCATGTGACTCCCATTGGAAATGCATTGTGACACACAGAAGACACACAGATGCCATTATGTTTTGTGTGTCTGTATTTCTCTAAATTGACGTTAACACAATCAAAAAATGTGTGTGTGTGTGTGTGTGTGTGTGCGTGCGTGCGTGCGTGCGTGCGTGCGTGCGTGCGTGCGTGTGTGTGCATGCGTGTGTAGGCGCTCCTGGATGACAGCATCTCCAGCATCGCGACAATAGCGCCCTCTTGTGGCGTCGGTCCCAACAGGCTGAGGCTGGACGAGTGGCAACAACAGCTGACCCTCTGCACACACACACTGGTGAGATGCACGCACGCACGCACGCACGCAAGCACACACACACAGACTCACACACAACACACACACGCGCACTCTCTCTGTGTGTGTGTCTCTCTCTCTCTCTCTCTCTCTGTCTCTATGTCTCTCTCTCTCTCTCTCTCTCTCTCTCTCTCTCTCTGTGGGCTGTATTTTGCGTGTCTTAAGTACCAGGTCTTATTACTTAACTTAAGACCTGGAGGCGTGGTCAATGCTCTTTGGCCACTCAGAATAGCCAAATGGTTGAGGTGTCAGCAGGGCTGGGTGTTCATCTCTATCTCTCTCTCTCTCTCTGTGTCTCTATGTCTCTCTCTCTCTCTCTATGTCTCTCTCTCTCTCTCTCTCTCTCTCTCTCTCTCTCTCTCTCTCTCTCTCTCTCTCTCTCTCTCTCTCTCTCTCTCTCTCTCTCAGAAGGAGTGGTTGAGGTGTCAGCAGGGCTGGGTGTTCATCTCTCTCTCTCTATCTCTCTCTCTCTCTCTCGCGCATGCGTGAGGTGTTGGTGAGTGGTGAGTGTTTGGAGTGTGAATGTGCGTTCTCCTGAGGGTTCTGGCTTTTTGTTTCCTTTGCACTGGTGAGTTATATTGTTTCCAACCGTTCACAAAACGTTTCCCTAAACACTGTTACATTCACGGGTGTTTTTGATCGCCGCGCCGAACGGCAGCAGCCAGCGGGTGGCTGTTTGTCATGGCAGGCGACGGCAATGACGCCGAGGCGGCGAGAAATGTTCCACTCTCCCGCAGACATGGTATCAAAGTTCCCGTAGGCACAGAATACTCTGTAGAGGAGTGTTGTTTGGCCGTGGGAGAGGTGGTTGGATGTGGAAGTGTGAAGGCAGCGTCCAGAATGAACAGCGCTGTTGTAATTTTTCTGAACTTGATTGACAAAGTAAACGCTGTTGTTGAGAATGGACTCGTTCTGAGGAACACCCATGTGACAGTGTTTCCTTTGGCCAGTCCAGCCAAGAAAATAATTGTGTCTAACGTGCCGCCGTTCATTAGCAATCTTGTATTGGAGAGAGAATTGGCACGGCATGGAAAGATGGTTTCAGCAATGAAATTGATCCCGTCGGGATGCAAATCAGCTGCTTTGAAACATGTCATGTCTTTTAGGAGGCAAATGTACATGATTCTACACGAAGGAAAGGAAGAACTGAATGTTGTAATGAAATTCAAAGTAGAGGGTTTTGATTATAATGTCTTTGCAACAACAGTAAACATGAAATGTTATGGGTGCGGGTCTGTGGGGCACCTGGTGCGCAGCTGCCCAGAAAGAGCGCAGCAAGAGGCAGAGCCTGAGCGCGCAGAGGAACAGACTGCAGAAACAGGCACAGAGGGAGAAGCGCAGCCTGACAGTGAAAGAGAGGAGGGGGAGGAGGGGCTTTCAGTCCCTATCCCCCCAGGCCAACCTGACACAAACGCACAGCAGGACACTGAGCGTGCCTCTACCTCTGGTGTGACAGAGGATGTGAGTCAGAGCAGTGTAGAGAGAGAGAAGCAAACAAATGAGCTGGACTCTGAGGTGGATAACCATAGATATATATAAACACTAGATGGCTCAAGGCGGAGTTTCTGACGTCGTTCACCCGGCAGCCATCTTACTTCGGGGCTACAGTACAGTATGTTCAATGGCAGCTCAAACAGAAACAGTCATAACTCACTCAAATCTTGACGGATTTACAAACGGGTTGGTTTATTACAAACGTTGTCAACGTGGCTATGATTCAGGACGCTTATCTGCTTAATTTATGTTTTTTATATGAACGTCGTATAAAAGCATATAAGTATGCGGACGTCTCTGACGTTTATAACAAACCAAACCGTTTTAAAATCGGTTGAAAATTGAGCAAGTTATGGTCATTTAAGAGTACATGCCCCATAGACACAATGTTATGTGTCCCGAGGTAAGATGGCCGCCACGTAACGACGTCGCTCTCCATTGGCCAACAGCGCGGGTGAGCTATCTAGTGTTTATATATATCTATGTGGATAACAGTCAGAGTCAGAGCACAGTAGGGGAAGTGGAGACAATGTTCAAGGTGCCAGCTTGCACAAAAAGGAAAAAAACAAAAAGTCAGTCAAATGGAGGAAAGACTAAGAAAATGCTCACAAAAGAGGCAGAGCCAGAAAAAGTGCCCACGAATGAACCAGAACTAGAAAGCGAGCTACAGTGGTCTGAAACTGACAGTGAAAGAGAGTTTTCTGACTCATCATCACTGCCTGATGGTCAAATGACAAATGGCTACACAATGGCTACACTGGGCAAAGAGGTGTAAAGGTGGAAGATCATTTTCCAAACAGAGCTCTTTTCGTTTACTCTGTAAGGTGGCTAATGAGAAAAGGTGGAGAGGAAGGGTTTCTAGGTCCAGAGGTGTTTCGCCTCAGAAAAATGATAAAAAGGGTAAAAGACACAATGACATAATGGAACATCTTTTGTATGGCCATGAGCAGTTTTAAAATATCTTCTTTAAATCTTAATGGAGCAAGAGATGTCAAAAAAAGAACTATGTATTATGAACTTTTAAAAACAAAATGTATAGATATTGCTTTTGCACAAGAGACCCATAGCAACGCTGGTAATGAAGTGGATTGGAAGAAGGAGTGGGATGGGTACATTGTTATGAGTCACAAGAGCACGAGTAGTGCAGGAGTAGCGATTCTATTTTCAAATAACTTTTTGCCAGTCTCATATGAGGTAGAGGAGATCGTACAAGGGAGGCTACTCAAAGTTATTGTCAAATATGAAAAGACTACTTTGACTTTGATAAATGTATATGCTCCTGTGAATCCAGGGGAACGCTGTATTTTCTTAGAAAAATTAGCAAGTGTATTATTAGGGTGTGTTTCAACAGAGCTGGTGTACATTGGGGGGGACTACAATTGTACAGCTGAGGACATGGACCGTAATCACTTAGAACCCAATGCACAGTCTAGGAAAATATTGAATCGCATTATTGAGACATTTGAACTGGCAGATGTGTGGCGCTCAAAACATGGAAACACTAGACAGTATTCATGGGCTCATACTAGAGAAAACTACATCTCACTAGCCAGGCTGGATAGATTTTATGTTTTTGAGCATCAGTTACAAAGTTTTAAATCTTGTTTGTTGTGTCCGGTAGGGTTTTCAGATCACTGTTTACTAATAGGGAATGTGTTTATAAGTGGGGTGAAACCCAAGAGCGCATATTGGCATTTCAACACTGTTTTGCTAGACGATGGTCACTTTAGGAATTGTATTGATTTTTTTTGGAAACAATGGAAGTTGAAGAAGTGTGAGTTCAGCTCTGTACAGCAGTGGTGGAATGTGGGAAAAATACAAATCCAACAATTTTGTAACCAATACAATTTCAATGTCACTAGAGAGGTCACGCAATCAATGAAAGATCTAGAGACTGATATAGTGGAACTTGAACTTCTAAGCAGTTCCACAGGAAATCAAGGCCATATTCAGGCACTTAAAGCTAAAAAAAAAGGTGTTGGATGATCTGCTGGGGATTAGAGCACAGGGGGCGCTGGTTCGCTCACGCTTCCAAAACATCAAAGAGATGGATGCTCCATCCAAATTCTTTTTTAACCTAGAAAAAAAGAATGGTCAAAATCGGCTTATCCATTGCATTCGCTCAGCTGATGGAAACGAGCTCACAGAGTCAACTGATATAAGGAGAAGGGCGGTGGAGTTCTACTCAGAGCTATACACAAGCAAATATAGAGAGGATCCACAGACGTTAGAGCAGTTCTTAAGCAACTTGCCACAAGTTTCAGCACAAGACAACACAGAGCTAGAGCGCCCACTGACACTGCAGGAACTGCAGGAGGCGCTGATGAGCATGGAAAATGGAAAATCACCAGGAATAGATGGCCTCCCTGTGGACTTTTACAAATCCTTGTGGTCCACGATAGGGGAGGACCTGCTTGAAGTCCTGAGTGACAGCTTGATGGGAGAGAAATTACCTCTCAGCTGCCGGAGAGCGGTTATCACTCTGCTGCCCAAAAAGGGAGATCTATGTGAGATCAAAAACTGGAGACCAGTGAGTCTGTTGTGTGCTGACTATAAAATCCTCTCAAAAGTATTGGCAAACAGGTTGAGAAAAGTGATGGAGCATGTCATACATGTTGATCAATCGTATTGTATCCCTGGCAGATCAATTGGCGATAACATTTCCCTTGTTCGGGACTATTTGGAAGTCTCTAGTTCATTAGACCTAAGATTTGGTCTGATTTCACTGGACCAACAAAAAGCCTTCGACCGTGTGGAACAACAATACCTATGGAAGACGTTTGAGGCTTTTGGTTTTTCCCCTGCGTTTGTAAGCATGATTAGAACTCTCTATGTTGAAATTGAAAGTGTATTGAAGGTTAATGGTGGTTTGAGTGCTCCTTTCAAAATCAAGAGGGGTATTCGGCAAGGTTGCGTGATGTCAGGGATGCTGTATTCGTTAGCCTGTGAACCTCTGCTATGTCAGATTAGGAAGGAATTAAGAGGGGTAAAAGGAAAGGAAAATATGGCACCTCTACATCTCTCTGCATACGCGGATGACATCATGGTAGCGGTTGCAGATGATAGTGATGTCCAGCAGCTAATGCATTTAACAGAGTGCTATGGAAAAATGTCGTCCTCAAAGATAAATTGGGAAAAGAGTACTGCCTTGCTAGTGGGAAAGTGGCATGGGAACGAACCTAAACTACCAGATAGACTGACATGGGGGAAGAAAGGAATTAAGTATTTAGGAATTCATTTGGGAGATCAATCTGAAGTAATGAAGAACTGGGTTGGGGTGGTGGAAAAGATGGAGGGAAGATTAAAGAAGTGGAAATGGCTCTTACCAAGGATGTCCTATAGGGGGCGTACACTGGTCATCAACAACTTAGTGGCCTCTGCGTTGTGGCACCGCCTGAATGTGCTAGAGCCTCCACCAGGACTACTAGCACGATTACAGTGTTTAATTGTTGATTTCTTCTGGGATAGACTACACTGGGTACCTCAGAGTGTTGTATTTTTGCCAAAAGAAGAAGGGGGACAAGGGTTGGTTCACTTAGAGAGTAGGAAGACGGCATTCAGATTACAATTTTTGCAGAAATACATGTATGGAGCACAAAACGTTCCATGGAGGAAAATGGCAGAGTGTTTTTTTTGTAAGGTTGGAAACTTAGGTTTTGGGAAAAACTTGTTCTTCTTTGACTACTCAGGCCTTAAGATAAATAATTTGACACCCTTCTATAATAGTGTGTTGAAAGTGTGGCTTTTGATGGAAAAACGCACCAGGAGTTCTAACCCATCCTTGTACTGGCTGCTGAGGGAGCCGGTAATCAAGGGGGCTCGGCTGGGCCCCACAGTGGAGGAAGTGCCGACGGGGACTCTAATAAACAAAGGCCTTACTACAGTCCAACACCTGCTAGAAACTGCTGGAGCACATATGGACAATGCAGTGGAGGTGGCGAGAAGACTGGAGGTCCGATCTGTTCGTGTAGCAGGGAGGATGCTGGAAAAGATCAGGATGGCCGTCACACACGCGGATAGAACATTGCTGGAAGAGTGGTGCAATGGACGAAAAGCACCGAATGAAACGGATGTTTTTCCCGGGCTGTGCATCAGGCCACAACTTGGCGACTGTCAAGGACAATTGCTGGGAATGGACAGTCGGTCATGGATGCAGATGGAATCGGTTAGCGGGAAAACGCTCTACCAGGGGTGTGTCAAAGTCTTAAACAAGGAAAAACTCAAAAATAGAGTAGACACACCCTGGAGGAAACATCTCGAAGTACACTCTGATGTAAAACCTGCCTGGAGCACATTATACAAACCACCATTAACAAAAAATACGAGTGATCTGCAATGGCGTGTGTTGCACGGTATTATAGCAGTGAATGCCTTTGTGTCCGTTCTGAACCCTGAGACTTCAGATAACTGTATGTTTTGCACACAAAGAGAAACCATTTTTCACTGTTTTACATTATGTGCAAGATTGGAAGCCATGTTTAAGTCACTTAGTACTTTGTTGACGGCCTTTGGAGAGGTTTTTACGGTAGGTATGGAAAGAAAAACAAGAAGAAAGGCAGATTGCTAAATTACCTATTTGGACAGGCGAAATTGGCGACCTATTTAAGTAGGAAAGAAAGAATGGATGGAGGACAGAGGTGTGATTGTCTAGCAATTTAAAAAAATCTAGTTAAAGCAAGAGTTTTGTTTGAATACAAATTTTATAAAAAAATGGATGAATTGGAGGTTTTTAAGGGTGTTTGGGACTATGAAAGTGTGCTTTTTTCTGTAAATGATGAGGGAGTCACTTTTGTAAATGAATTGCTCTAAAAATCAAAAAAAAGGGGTAATGTCCTATTGTAAGTTGTAACTGTTTCTTAAAATGTAAACAATTTCAAGAATAAAGAGGTTGTTAAAAGTCAAAGTCTCTCTTTCTCTGTGTCTCTATGTCTCTCTCTCTCTCTCTCTCTCTGTCTCTCTCTCTCTCTCTCTCTCTCTCTCTCTCTCTCTCTCTCTCTCTCTCTCTCTCTCTCTCTCTCTCAGAAGGAGTGGTTGAGATGTCAGCAGCGCTGGGTGTTCATCTCTCTCTCTCTCTCTGTGTCTCTATGTCTCTCTCTCTCTCTCTCTCTCTCTCTCTCTCTCAGAAGGAGTGGTTGAGGTATCAGCAGGGCTGGGTGTTCATCTCTCTCTCTCTATCTCTCTGTCTCTATGTCTCTCTCTCTCTCTCTATCTCTCTGTCTCTATGTCTCTCTCTCTCTCTCTCTCTCTATCTCTCTCTCTCTCTCTCTCTCTCTCTCTCTCTCTGTCTCTCTCTCTCAGGAGGAGTGGTTGAGGTGTCAGCAGGGCTGGGTGTTCATCTCTCTCTCTATCTCTCTCTCTCTCTCTGTGTCTCTATGTCTCTCTCTCTCTCTCTCTCTCAGAAGGAGTGGTTGAGGTGTCAGCAGGGCTGGGTGTTCATCTCTCTCTCTATCTATCTCTCTCTCTGTGTCTCTATGTCTCTCTCTCTCTCTCTCTCTCTCAGAAGGAGTGGTTGAGGTGTCAGCAGGGCTGGGTGTTCATCTCTCTCTCTATCTATCTCTCTCTCTGTGTCTCTATGTCTCTCTCTCTCTCTCTCTCTCTCTCTCTCTCAGGAGGAGTGGTTGAGGTGTCAGCAGCGCTGGGTGTTCATCTCTCTCTCTCTCTCTGTGTCTCTGAGGGAAGTAGGGGTGGTGGGGGGGCTGTAGCACCCCCTCCCCCCCAGGCACAGCCCCCCCTCGAACAGGAGAGAAAGAAAAAAAAAATAGATTTAAATATGCTGTATCACAGTATTGGCACCTTATCCTGGTTAATTGCCTGTGTCAGTTCGTTCATATATAACTTGCGTGTGGAGAGGGAAAGTAAAGGCCACTTTGCGTGTGAAAATGCGCGAAAATGCGCGTGCATGATGCGCGTGCATGATGCGCGTGCATGATGCGCGTGCACGCGCATTTTTGCGGCGCGCGCTGTGCGCGCGCACCCCCAGGTACACGTTCAGCCCCTGCTAGTGTAAAGTACTTCCCGCGGGCCTGGCTGGGTGTTCATCTCTCTCTCTCTATCTCTCTCTCTCTGTGTCTCTATGTCTCTCTCTCTCTCTCTCAGAAGGAGTGGTTGAGATGTCAGCAGGGCTGGGTGTTCATCTCTCTCTCTCTCTCTCTCTCTCTCTCTCTCTCTCTCTCTCTCTATGTCTCTCTCTCTCAGGAGGAGTGGTTGAGATGTCAGCAGCGCTGGGTGTTCATCTCTCTCTCTCTCTCTGTGTCTCTATGTCTCTCTCTCTCTCTCTGTGTCTCTATGTCTCTCTCTCTCAGGAGGAGTGGTTGAGGTGTCAGCAGTGCTGGGTGTTCATCTCTCTCTCTCTCTCTGTGTCTCTATGTCTCTCTCTCTCAGGAGGAGTGGTTGAGGTGTCAGCAGCGCTGGGTGTTCATCTCTCTCTCTCTCTCTGTGTCTCTATGTCTCTCTCTCTCAGGAGGAGTGGTTGAGGTGTCAGCAGGGCTGGGTGTTCATCTCTCTCTCTCTCTCTCTCTGTGTCTCTATGTCTCTCTCTCTCAGGAGGAGTGGTTGAGGTGTCAGCAGCGCTGGGTGTTCATCTCTCTCTCTCTCTCTCTGTGTCTCTATGTCTCTCTCTCTCTCAGGAGGAGTGGTTGAGGTGTCAGCAGGGCTGGGTGTTCATCTCTCTCTCTCTCTCTCTGTGTCTCTATGTCTCTCTCTCTCAGGAGGAGTGGTTGAGGTGTCAGCAGCGCTGGGTGTTCCTGGAGAGCGTGTTCTCGTCCTCAGACGTCCAGAGACAGCTTCCCGCCGAGGCCAGGCTGTTCCGCCAGGTGGACAAGAGCTGGAGGGACGTGATGAGGAGGGCCAGCCTGCTGCCCAGCGCCCTGCGGGCAGCCACGGAACCAGGTGAGTTGATTAGCCTGCTGCCCAGCGCCCTGCGGGCAGCCACGGAACCAGGTGAGATGATTAGCCTGCTGCCCAGCGCCCTGCGGGCAGCCACGGAACCAGGTGAGATGATTAGCCTGCTGCCCAGCGCCCTGCGGGCAGCCACGGAACCAGGTGAGTTGATTAGGCTGCTGCCCAGCGCCCTGCGGGCAGCCACGGAACCAGGTGAGATGATTAGGCTGCTGCCCAGCGCCCTGCGAGCAGCCACGGAACCAGGTGAGATGATTAGGCTGCTGCCCAGCGCCCTGCGGGCAGCCACGGAACCAGGTGAGATGATTAGGCTGCTGCCCAGCGCCCTGCGAGCAGCCACGGAACCAGGTGAGATGATTAGGCTGCTGCCCAGCGCCCTGTGGGCAGCCACGGAACCAGGTGAGATGATTAGGCTGCTGCCCAGCGCCCTGCGAGCAGCCACGGAACCAGGTGAGATGATTAGGCTGCTGCCCAGCGCCCTGCGAGCAGCCACGGAACCAGGTGAGCTGATTAGGCTGCTGCCCAGCGCCCTGCGGGCAGCCACGGAACCAGGTGAGATGATTAGCCTTATTTTTCAGATGGGGGTCAGCGGCCAAATACAGATAAGTATTACAAATACAGATAATTCTGGAGGTCCTTGACATGGAAAACGTTGAGCACCACTGACATAGAAAGATAGGTTTTTCAGAAAACTGTTAGGATTTAGAAGTAATATTTTTAGTCACAATGGGTTAATGTTTGTCTTATTCATGCTTCCCCTCACACCTTCCCACCTTCCCACCTCCCCCCTGTGACCTCGCACCTTCCCCCTGTGACCTCACACCTTCCCCCTGTGACCTCACACCAGTGTGTATTTGTTATTGTGGTATTGCTACGGCTATATTCGTTGCTGTCGGGAGGAAACCTCATAACTCCATTTTTGGCATAAATCAGTGCTATTGAACACCCTTTACGTCTGTGTGTTGTTTCGAAAATATTGAACCAATGGAAAGTAGTAAAAAGTGCTTCGGGCAAAACCTCTTAACTCCATTGGACCCTCAAACTGTCTGCTAAAGCAGCTAACTCCACCACCTCTCCCCCTCTCATGGAAGTAATTGACAACATATAAACTCACAACACCAACTTTGATGGGGCAGTATTGCTTTGTTTTGAAAATATAAGGTTTTCTGAAACAAATATTTTTCATTTCCTGAAAAATGAACAATTTGGTTAACCCTAACCCTAACCCGACAGCAGAGATATATTATTTTGTATTGTTGTATTTCTATTGTTCTATAAATGAAGTAAAGGTGTTATTTTTCTCCACAGGTCTGCTGGAGACCTTTAGGAACAACAACGTTCTGCTGGAGCAGATTCACAAGACTCTGGAGGACAGCCTGGACCTCAGGAGGTGACGCACGCACGCACGCACGCACAAGTCACTGATACACAAGCGCACACACTTGCAGAAGTGTGTGCGCAGCTTAACAGAGGTTCTTTTGTCTTCTAGGGAGACTGAGTCCAGCCATGCTGATGCATGATGGGAGAATGAGTCCATGCAGCCACGCTGATGCATGATGGGAGAATGAGTCCATGCAGCCACGCTGATGCATGATGGGAGAATGAGTTCAGCCACGCTGATGCATGATGGGAGACTGAGTCCAGCCACACTGATGCATGATGGGAGACTGAGTCCAGCCACGCTGAGGCATGATGGGAGAATGAGTCCAGCCACGCTGATGCATGATGGGAGACTGAGTCCAGCCACACTGAAGCCATGACAGGAGCAGTGGTGAACACTGACCGATCTACAAGCTCTCAAGGCGCCGCCAAGTGACGCGTCGAGAGCTTATAGATCCACTCATTTCTGCTATTTTAGAAATGGGGCTATGGCAACATGTTTTTTCCCACCCCCTATTCCTTTCTGCTTACATGACTTTCACTATTGTACTTTTGACTCCACTACAATATATGATGAATACTTGTGTCAATTTGTCAAATGTCACGTGTTGTGAGCTTGTAGATCTGTTTTTTGTTGGACACCTGGGGAGAGACCTGAAGTGACCTGGGTGTTCTTTGGGAGATGACTTTGACTGTGTTTGTTAATACATATAAACCATGTTCATAACTATCTGCAGTAATATTAGACCTGTTTTCTGTTTCCTTGGTGATCTTGTAGATCGGCTATTTTCAGCATGCAAACCAAGTGTAAAATCACTTATACTGGATCTCTTGTCCACTAGTCCCTTCCTAACATTTTAGTCTAGTTTTCATTTGTTGACGAAATTGTCAGTATATTTAGTCTTAGTTTTAGTCATCATAGCTTAGTTAGTGTGGTTGCCACGCCCATTTGCGTCAGGATAGATTTTCCGCCATTTTGAATTTTCTTCAAAACACACTTATTTTCTGATTCTACAGATTTTGGCCTTAATCGTCGTCCGAAGTTAGTGGGAGGGGCCTATTTTACAAAAAAATCCTAAAATCAGATGCCGCGGGTGGTTTGATCAACCAAAAGCGATTCCAGTTTCATCCATAGGGGGTGCCTCAAATGCGAAAAATGTAACCGTTTCTTGCAGAAAAATGATTTTTGGGGGGATAAATCCCCTCCGAATTACTTACGCATGATCGCAGGGGTGACGCGACATTGTAATTGGCTGGCAATATCAGTAGGAGGGGCATATGTAAGCCACTGCGGCAACCACACTTTGCAATTTTTTTAAATTGCGACCTTTCTAGTTTTCATTTAGTTTCCATTTAGTTTTCATCAGTGAAAATAGGTATAGCCAACGAACATTTTTCGTCATAGTCGACGAAATCAACACTGGTCCACACAGCGTTGGGTGGAGATTTGGTGGCGAATGCTGTATTTTTTTTTTGATAACATCCATAGAAAGAAACACATTTTAGTTGTCATTTAAAGGACCACTTCACCACTTTTCAACCTATCGTCATACAAAGGATAAAATAGCAACATTTTTTTATACTCTGTCTGTGTCTCATACATACAGTAGGAGGGCAGAAAATAGCAGATCTACAAGCTGGCAAAGCATATCTCACTGTGAGCTTGTAGATGTGAATACCTTATTATTGTATAAACTATAGCGCCATAGTGGCGTCATCTCGTTTTTAATTTATAACTGATTGAACACTGGATTTATATTGAAGACTTCCACTTTAGTCCACACGAGGGCAACAAAGGCCGTTGAATAAAACTGATCTGTGGTGTGTTTTTGTTTTAATAAATCTGTTTATTGGTCATTTCCATTTTACAAACAAGGTGAATGTGATCAAGAAATTATATAAGCAACGACATTAAGCAAGACTTTCACCAAGACAAAGCAAAATGCTACGTAGACACAAAATGTAAATTAAATCAAAAAGACAAGGCAACATTTAAGGGATTGATTGATTGATTGATGAATGTATTAACAGATTGGAGAATTACAGTACATTTCAAGCACAACTCAAAACAAAACCATAAAGCATGACACTTGTTTACAATAGGGCCCACTATGTTCAATTCATCATAACAATTATAGAGACGTACAAATATACTCTATAGCAAAGGGAAACAGCCTAATGCGATAAAATTGACAGAATCAAAAAATAACAATTAAAAAAACACATTCCATTTCGTTCCGAATCGCCAGAACATATTTTTGAGGGGCGCTATCCCCTCCAACGTCCAGCTTTGAGGGTCTGTGTAAACACAAACATTGAAGACAAAAGTGTGTGAACACTAACATTGTGTACGTATGATGACGTATAATGATAAGAGTGTCCCTCACGTCACAGTTCACACGAGTGTGTGGGTCTTCTTTAGGTGCGCTAGCTAGCCCCTCACATGTCCAGCTTTGAGGGTTCGTGGGGCTAAGCGATGGTTCAGGTCTTGAACCAGGCTACTCCACATGCGTACATGGTTCAGGTCTTGAACCAGGCTACTCCACATGCGTACATGGTTCAGGTCTTGAACCAGGCTACTCCACATGCGTACATGGTTCAGGTCTTGAACCAGGCTACTCCACATGCGTACATGGTTCAGGTCTTGAACCAGGCTACTCCACATGCGTACATGGTTCAGGTCTTGAACCAGGCTACTCCACATGCGTACATGGTTCAGGTCTTGAACCAGGCTACTCCACATGCGTACATGCCGCACACGGAAAACAGGATGATTCCGCCGACCACAAACACGACGGGTATGGCGACCACCGTGGCGAGGCCACACAGGCCGAGGCTCAGCGCCATGCCGGCCACAGGTCCCAACAAGCCCAGTACCCTCAGTTCGGTTCGTCGTGGCTGCTTCTTCTTCTTCTGCTTCTTTTGCTTCTCCTCGCTCGTCTTGTCCTCGCCCGTCTTCTCCTCGCCATCATGGAGAAGAAGACGAGGCGGGGCGGGCCAGAGGAACCTCCCGCCGCAGACGGCGCAGGTCACGGCGGCGAAGTCGACGAACTCGGCGAAGTCGTCGCCGTGTAACACGAGGTCGAGGTCGTCCCCGACGATGACGACGGAACAGTGAGGACACCGCCTGACGACGTCATCGCTGGTGCCGAGGTCAGCGCCTGATGATGACCTCTGCTGCCGCTGGGTCATGTTGCTGCTCAGGTCAGCGCCTGATGATGACCTCTGCTGCCGCTGGGTCATATTGCTGCTCAGGTCAGCGCCTGATGATGACCTCTGCTGCCGCTGGGTCATATTGCTGCTCAGTCTCAGTGGAGCTATTTGGCTGAAGATGGTTTATTGTTGCCAAAATAAAAAGCTTTATATTGCTAAGATAGTATAAGAAAATATAAGTATCTCTAGTGAACTGTGATAGTGTAATAGTAATACAGACTATACAGTATTATTTCTTAGTGATTAGTGAACTGTGACAGTATGGTATAGAGTAGTGTAATAGTAATAGAGTATCTCTAAAACAGAACAGAATGGATGAAGTGGGCGCAGGGCGCCTTGCCCTTTTATACAGCCCGGGCTCTGACGTCACAGGGACACGTACAGTCGATTCTGATTGGTCAATGAACCGAGGCACGCTGGCTGACGTTGCACGTCAACAAGACGTTTGTGTACGTTGCCATGGTGACGCTGTCCGTGCCTGCCATGGCAACGCGTTACCATGGATACCATGGCAACGCGTGTGAGATGATTGTTTTGTTTACACTCAAGAGTGGCTGCTGGCTAGAGTGGAGTAGCTAACGTTTCCCCACATAGACTCCTGTTAGCATCGCTAGCGCTGCAATGCTAACGTTTACCATAGAAACCTGTTAGCATCGCTAGCGCTGCAATGCTAACGTTTCCCATATAGACTCCTGTTAGCATCGCTAGCGCTGCAATGCTAACGTTTACCATAGAAACCTGTTAGCATCGCTAGCGCTGCAATGCTAACGTTTACCATGGAAACCTGTTAGCATCGCTAGCGCTGCAATGCTAACGTTTACCATGGAAACCTGTTAGCATCGCTAGCGCTGCAATGCTAACGTTTCCCACAGACTACCGTTAGCATCGCTAGCAGCATTAACGTTAGCCTGCAGGCAATGCGTTCATTTTGATGATGATTATTTTGTCTAAAGGCTACATTCATGAATCCACCTGCTGCTCACTGTTAGCATTAGACTGTTAGCATTAATAATAAATAATAATAATAAAACTTTATTTGTATAGCACCTTTCATGACATGAAATGCAGCTCAAAGTGCTTTACACAAAAAAAGAAAAGAAAGGCAGGGCATAAACAATACAGATACAATACAATACAATACACTGTGGGGGTCATAATCGAGGGTCATAATGGAGGTAAAAAGGGAAAAGAAACATATACAGTGAGGGGAAAAAGGGGGGGGGGGGGCGGTGACATTAAACAGGTTGAGAATCACTGCTAGAGCCGTACAAATCTTCTCTTATGGGGGTCCCTGGCATATCTCTTAAAATAGGGGTCCGCAGAATTTGGGGGTCCTTGTCCTTGACATGAAAAAGTTTGGGAACCACGACAACTTAAATAGTTTTGTTTTGGATCAGTTTATTTTTTTATTTTTTCCTGAAAACTTTAAAAAAAAAAAATGACTTTAGGCCAATATATAGTTTAAAAAGGCGACGATATTCCACTTGGAGTTTCAAAAAGGCTTTTTTCTGGCCTTGTTTTCATGGAACTGCTTGCTTATTTCTGTCACACAATCTGGCAACCAACCAACCGCACCGACGCGGCGCATGGTGATCGCGTCATCGCTGTGCGTTTAAAAAAAAACAAGATGGCAGCACAGTGTGTGTTTTTGCCTTTCCAGCTCTGAATAAACTGCATTATCTTCTACACAAAGACACTAAAACGACATTATCTTCTACACGAAGATACCTTATTGGTTAACTTGGCTTCACGGAAGCGTTTCTTCTGATATTATTTACATTTCTGTGCAGTTTTTTGTGTGAGAATGAAGTCGGACGTGGAGGAGCTGATGCCCAGAATGCTGCCTGTGGACTGTGGTTCTGGTTCTGCTGCAGAGGACGGAGCTCCCAGGAACCCCCAGGAGTATCTGAGACAAGTGCAGTAAGACACACTTTATTTAACAAATTTACACCTGAGACCAGATTCTACAAAAATGTCTTCTTAATCATGACAGTTTTCTGGGGGAAAAAACCCTCGTGTTTCCATGTCAGTGGTTCTCAAACTATTTCATGTCAAGGACCCCCAGAATTATATGTAATCGAGGGTATGTGCATGCATAAAGTGAATGGCAAATCGAGTGTCAAAGTGACATGCAAAGTGAGTTTAATATTGTTTAATATTCACAGTTAACAGTCTTTGTATTGAGTTTGTGCTTGCATTGTACTGTAATTCTGCAAACTGTTAATACATATTTCAATCAATCAATGTTGTTAAATGCAATTAGATATGACTTTTCTGTTTGAATGTGTGGGCTGTCAAGGCCAGAAATTAGTTTTAAGCTCTCAGTAGTCATTCCTGCATAACTTCCTGGTTTGATGATTATGTCACACGCATACCCTCTTTTGGTCGCCGACCCCCCATCTGAAAATATGTTGTTCCAGACAGTTATTATTATTATTATTAGGTTGGAGGCATCGTTGTGTCCAGACTCCAGAGGTGTTACCGTGTAATTATAATAATTATTATAATATTTCAGATTGGAGGCATCGTTGTGTCCAGAGGTGTAATTATAATAATTATTATAATATTTCAGATTGGAGGCATCGTTGTGTCCAGAGGTGTAATTATAATAATTATTATAATATTTCAGATTGGAGGCATCGTTGTGTCCAGAGGTGTAATTATTATAATATTTCAGATTGGAGGCATCGTTGTGTCCAGAGGTGTAATTATAATTATTATTATAATTGTTCAGATTGGAGGCATCATTGTGTCCAGAGGTGTAATTATTATAATTATTATAATATTTCAGGTTGGAGGCATCGTTGTGTCCAGAGGTGTAATTATTATAATTATTATAATATTTCAGATTGGAGGCATCGTTGTGTCCAGAGGTGTAATTATAATAATTATTATAATTTTTCAGATTGGAGGCATCATTGTGTCCAGAGGTGTAATTATAATAATTATTATAATATTTCAGATTGGAGGCATCATTGTGTCCAGAGGTGTAATTATTATAATTATTATAATATTTCAGGTTGGAGGCATCGTTGTGTCCAGAGGTGTAATTATTATAATTATTATAATATTTCAGGTTGGAGGCATCGTTGTGTCCAGAGGTGTAATTATTATAATTATTATAATATTTCAGGTTGGAGGCATCGTTGTGTCCAGAGGTGTAATTATTATAATTATTATAATTTTTCAGATTGGAGGCATCATTGTGTCCAGAGGTGTAATTATTATAATTATTATAATATTTCAGGTTGGAGGCATCGTTGTGTCCAGAGGTGTAATTATTATAATATTTCAGGTTGGAGGCATCGTTGTGTCCAGAGGTGTAATTATTATAATTATTATAATATTTCAGGTTGGAGGCATCGTTGTGTCCAGAGGTGTAATTATTATAATATTTCAGGTTGGAGGCATCGTTGTGTCCAGAGGTGTAATTATTATAATATTTCAGGTTGGAGGCATCGTTGTGTCCAGAGGTGTAATTATTATAATATTTCAGGTTGGAGGCATCGTTGTGTCCAGAGGTGTAATTATTATAATATTTCAGGTTGGAGGCATCGTTGTGTCCAGAGGTGTAATTATTATAATTATTATAATATTTCAGGTTGGAGGCATCGTTGTGTCCAGAGGTGTAATTATTATAATTATTATAATATTTCAGATTGGAGGCATCGTTGTGTCCAGAGGTGTAATTATTATAATATTTCAGGTTGGAGGCATCGTTGTGTCCAGAGGTGTAATTATTATAATATTTCAGGTTGGAGGCATCGTTGTGTCCAGAGGTGTAATTATTATAATTATTATAATATCTCAGGTTGGAGGCATCGTTGTGTCCAGAGGTGTAATTATTATAATTATTATAATATCTCAGGTTGGAGGCATCGTTGTGTCCAGAGGTGTAATTATTATAATATTTCAGTTTGGAGGCATCGTTGTGTCCAGAGGTGTAATTATTATAATTATTATAATATCTCAGGTTGGAGGCATCGTTGTGTCCAGAGGTGTAATTATTATAATTATTATAATATCTCAGGTTGGAGGCATCGTTGTGTCCAGAGGTGTAATTATTATAATATTTCAGGTTAGAGGCATCGTTGTGTCCAGAGGTGTAATTATTATAATATCTCAGGTTGGAGGCATCGTTGTGTCCAGAGGTGTAATTATTATAATATTTCAGGTTGGAGGCATCGTTGTGTCCAGAGGTGTAATTATTATAATATTTCAGGTTGGAGGCATCGTTGTGTCCAGAGGTGTAATTATTATAATATTTCAGATTGGAGGAATCGTTGTGTCCAGAGGTGTAATTATTATAATATTTCAGGTTGGAGGCATCGTTGTGTCCAGAGGTGTAATTATTATAATATTTCAGGTTGGAGGCATCGTTGTGTCCAGAGGTGTAATTATTATAATATTTCAGGTTGGAGGCATCGTTGTGTCCAGAGGTGTAATTATTATAATTATTATAATTTTTCAGATTGGAGGCATCATTGTGTCCAGAGGTGTAATTATTATAATTATTATAATATTTCAGGTTGGAGGCATCGTTGTGTCCAGAGGTGTAATTATTATAATATTTCAGGTTGGAGGCATCGTTGTGTCCAGAGGTGTAATTATTATAATTATTATAATATTTCAGGTTGGAGGCATCGTTGTGTCCAGAGGTGTAATTATTATAATATTTCAGGTTGGAGGCATCGTTGTGTCCAGAGGTGTAATTATTATAATATTTCAGGTTGGAGGCATCGTTGTGTCCAGAGGTGTAATTATTATAATATTTCAGGTTGGAGGCATCGTTGTGTCCAGAGGTGTAATTATTATAATATTTCAGGTTGGAGGCATCGTTGTGTCCAGAGGTGTAATTATTATAATTATTATAATATTTCAGGTTGGAGGCATCGTTGTGTCCAGAGGTGTAATTATTATAATTATTATAATATTTCAGATTGGAGGCATCGTTGTGTCCAGAGGTGTAATTATTATAATATTTCAGGTTGGAGGCATCGTTGTGTCCAGAGGTGTAATTATTATAATATTTCAGGTTGGAGGCATCGTTGTGTCCAGAGGTGTAATTATTATAATTATTATAATATCTCAGGTTGGAGGCATCGTTGTGTCCAGAGGTGTAATTATTATAATTATTATAATATCTCAGGTTGGAGGCATCGTTGTGTCCAGAGGTGTAATTATTATAATATTTCAGTTTGGAGGCATCGTTGTGTCCAGAGGTGTAATTATTATAATTATTATAATATCTCAGGTTGGAGGCATCGTTGTGTCCAGAGGTGTAATTATTATAATTATTATAATATCTCAGGTTGGAGGCATCGTTGTGTCCAGAGGTGTAATTATTATAATATTTCAGGTTAGAGGCATCGTTGTGTCCAGAGGTGTAATTATTATAATATCTCAGGTTGGAGGCATCGTTGTGTCCAGAGGTGTAATTATTATAATATTTCAGGTTGGAGGCATCGTTGTGTCCAGAGGTGTAATTATTATAATATTTCAGGTTGGAGGCATCGTTGTGTCCAGAGGTGTAATTATTATAATATTTCAGATTGGAGGAATCGTTGTGTCCAGAGGTGTAATTATTATAATATTTCAGGTTGGAGGCATCGTTGTGTCCAGAGGTGTAATTATTATAATATTTCAGGTTGGAGGCATCGTTGTGTCCAGAGGTGTAATTATAATAATATCTCAGGTTGGAGGCATCGTTGTGTCCAGAGGTGTAATTATAATAATATCTCAGGTTGGAGGCATCGTTGTGTCCAGAGGTGTAATTATAATAATATCTCAGGTTGGAGGCATCGTTGTGTCCAGAGGTGTAATTATTATAATATCTCAGGTTGGAGGCATCGTTGTGTCCAGAGGTGTAATTATTATAATATCTCAGGTTGGAGGCATCGTTGTGTCCAGAGGTGTAATTATTATAATATCTCAGGTTGGAGGCATCGTTGTGTCCAGAGGTGTAATTATTATAATATTTCAGGTTGGAGGCATCGTTGTGTCCAGAGGTGTAATTATTATAATCTTTCAGGTTGGAGGCATCGTTGTGTCCAGAGGTGTAATTATTATAATATCTCAGGTTGGAGGCATCGTTGTGTCCAGAGGTGTAATTATTATAATATTTCAGGTTGGAGGCATCGTTGTGTCCAGAGGTGTAATTATTATAATATCTCAGGTTGGAGGCATCGTTGTGTCCAGAGGTGTAATTATTATAATATCTCAGGTTGGAGGCATCGTTGTGTCCAGAGGTGGTCGTGGCTCAGATCGACCCCAAGAAACTACGGAAGAAACAGACGGTCAACGCATCGGTACGTGCACGATGATGAAATTATGACCGATATCTGATCTCCGATTATTTGCAGAGTCATATCTGCCAATACCGATTCTGATATTATACAGAGGACCACAATGGAAACAAGCCTAGGCCCTATAGGGGCTTGGCCCAAAGTATTCAATCAATCAATAAATAGTGTCTGTATTCACAACTGAATGAGTACACAAATTAAATGTAGAAAAATGTAAAATAAATTTTTACTTCATATTTGATTTGGCTTTTGTTCTAGACTAGAGGTACTATGAATGAAATTATTTTTTACATTTTTAATTTTAATTGTTTTTGCTGGTGAAAATTTATTTAAATAATCTGGATTAATTTATGGCCGATTCTGAGTATGCTACCGATTTATATCGTGCATCTCTATAAATTAATTAATTAATGCACTAATTAATTAAAGAAACGGAGCGTCAACGCATCTGAACACTCACCTGATGATCAATTCATTAATTCAATCATTTAATGTTTTATAGTAATATTATCATGTCAACGCATGATTCATTACATAAAAATTGTGTGCGTGTGTGTGTGCGTGTGTGTGTGTGTGTGTGTGTGTGTGTGTGTGTGTGTGTGTGTGTGTGTGTGTGTGTGTGTGTGTGTGTGTGTGTGTGTGTGTGTGTGTGTGTGTGTGTGTGTGTGTGTGTGTGTGTGTGTGTGTGTGTGTGTGTGTGTGTGTGTGTGTGTGTGCGCGTGTGTGTGCGTGGATGCGTGCGTGCGTGCGTGTGTGTGCGTCAGGTGGCAGGCTGTCCTCAGGCTCCGGCCGGTTTCTCTCCCAGTCTGGGATGGCAGCGTCAGCAAGTCAGCAACTTCTCTGAAGTCAGACAGGTATGTCAGACAGACCTATAGCTAAGCCCCTCCCCAAACTGCTATGGTCACTCTCCACCAATAGTTTTCCTGATAAAACATTGTTTTAAAAAATATTATTCCAGTGCATACGGCAGGCCTTGGAACACAACCATGTTGTAGGTGTGTTCCAGGACATCTCTAATGTTGTGGGTGTGTTCCAGGACATCTCTAATGTTGTGGGTGTGTTCCAGGATATCTCTAATGTTGTGTCATGTCGTGGGTGTGTTCCAGAACATCTCTAATGTTGTGTCATGTGGTTGTGTTCCAGAACATCTCTAATGCTGTGTCATGTGGTTGTGTTCCAGAACATCTCTAATGTTGTGTCATGTGGTTGTGTTCCAGAACATCTCTAATGTTGTGTCATGTTGTGGGTGTGTTCCAGGACATCTCTAATGTTGTGTCATGTTGTGGGTGTGTTCCAGAACATCTCTAATGTTGTGTCATGTGGTTGTGTTCCAGAACATCTCTAATGTTGTGTCATGTGGTTGTGTTCCAGAACATCTCTAATGTTGTGGTGTGTTCCTGAACATCTCTAATGTTGTGGTGTCTTCCAGAACATCTCTAATGCTGTGTCATGTGGTTGTGTTCCAGAACATCTCTAATGTTGTGGTGTGTTCCTGAACATCTCTAATGTTGTGTCATGAGGTTGTGTTCCAGAACATCTCTAATGTTGTGGTGTGTTCCTGAACATCTCTAATGTTGTGGTGTGTTCCAGAACATCTCTAATGCTGTGTCATGTGGTTGTGTTCCAGAACATCTCTAATGTTGTGGTGTGTTCCTGAACATCTCTAATGTTGTGGTGTGTTCCTGAACATCTCTAATGTTGTGGTGTGTTCCTGAACATCTCTAATGTTGTGGTGTGTTCCAGAACATCTCTAATGCTGTGTCATGTGGTTGTGTTCCAGAACATCTCTAATGCTGTGTCATGTGGTTGTGTTCCAGAACATCTCTAATGCTGTGTCATGTTGTGGGTGTGTTCCAGAACATCTCTAATGTTGTGTCATGTTGTGGGTGTGTTCCAGAACATCTCTAATGTTGTGTCATGTCGTTGTGTTCCAGAACATCTCTAATGCTGTGTCATCATTGTCATGTGGTTGTGTTCCAGAACATCTCTAATGCTGTGTCATGTTGTGGGTGTGTTCCAGAACATCTATAATGTTGTGTCATGTGGTTGTGTTCCAGAACATCTCTAATGCTGTGTCATGTGGTTGTGTTCCAGAACATCTCTAATGCTGTGTCATGTTGTGGGTGTGTTCCAGAACATCTCTAATGTTGTGTCATGTGGTTGTGTTCCAGAACATCTCTAATGCTGTGTCATGTGGTTGTGTTCCAGAACATCTCTAATGCTGTGTCATGTTGTGGCTGTGTTCCAGAACATCTCTAATGCTGTGTCATGTGGTTGTGTTCCAGAACATCTCTAATGTTGTGTCATGTGGTTGTGTTCCAGAACATCTCTAATGCTGTGTCATGTTGTGGGTGTGTTCCAGAACATCTCTAATGTTGTGTCATGTGGTTGTGTTCCAGAACATCTCTAATGCTGTGTCATGTGGTTGTGTTCCAGAACATCTCTAATGCTGTGTCATGTTGTGGCTGTGTTCCAGAACATCTCTAATGCTGTGTCATGTGGTTGTGTTCCAGAACATATCTAATGTTGTGTCATGTGGTTGTGTTCCAGAACATCTCTAATGCTGTGTCATGTTGTGGGTGTGTTCCAGAACATCTCTAATGTTGTGTCATGTGGTTGTGTTCCAGAACATCTCTAATGCTGTGTCATGTGGTTGTGTTCCAGAACATCTCTAATGCTGTGTCATGTTGTGGCTGTGTTCCAGAACATCTCTAATGCTGTGTCATGTGGTTGTGTTCCAGAACATATCTAATGTTGTGTCATGTGGTTGTGTTCCAGAACATCTCTAATGCTGTGTCATGTGGTTGTGTTCCAGAACATCTCTAATGCTGTGTCATGTGGTTGTGTTCCAGAACATCTCTAATGCTGTGTCATGTTGTGGGTGTGTTCCAGAACATCTCTAATGCTGTGTCATGTGGTTGTGTTCCAGAACATCTCTAATGCTGTGTCATGTGGTTGTGTTCCAGAACATCTCCAAACACAGAGCTCACTGGAGCAGTCACACTCTGGATGACAACGTGCTGCTGGTGAGAGCTACTCAGTAGATTTTGTTCAATCTTTTTTGTTTTATACTTTAGTGAAAGAAACAGCCTGGCGGTTTCAGAGCAGGGCAGGAAGTCAAGAATGAAGATATATATATGTCCCATTTTGACCTGAGATCAGATTCTAAAAATGTCTTCTACATCCTGACAGTTTTCTGAAAAAGCTATGTTTCTATGTCAGTCGTTCTTAGATTTAAAAAAAATAGCAGACCTACAAGCTCGTATGGGCTTGTAGATCTGCTATTTTTCAACATTGATTGATTGATTGAAATATTTATTAACAGTTTGCAGAATTACAGTACATTTCAAGCGCAAACTCAATACAAAGACTGTTAACTGTGAGTGGACGACCCAATTAAGCATTACACTTGTTTACAAGAGGGTCCACCATGTTCAATTCATCAAAACATTTAGAGACGTACAAATAGACACTTCAATATAGTCAAAGAACAGAACTGGAATTCATAGAGGTAAAAGGGGAAAAGATACATATACAGTGAGGGGGGAAAAAATAGCTAAAGCATAACGTAATGCTAACACCAAAAGGGGTTCCCGCCCAAAATGGGATATAGTCAAAAGGCATGATTTGGTACAGAAGCTGCTTAGCAACATTTAGGGAATATCTTTAACAGTTTAGCCATTAACACCAAATTGAACTGTATTCTATTTGTTGCAATACATGGTTCTGTGTGTGTGTGTGTGTGTGTGTGTGTGTGTGTGTGTGTGTGTGTGTGTGTGTGTGTGTGTGTGTGTGTGTGTGTGTGTGTGTGTGTGTGTGTGTGTGTGTGTGTGTGTGTGTGTGTGTGTGTGTGTGTGTGTGTGTCACAGCCTCAGCTAACAGACGAGGAGGGCTGGAAGAGGTTCTGTTTGGGAGACAATGTTTACCTGAGTGACACCACGACACCACAACCTGACCCTGCACTGGACTACAGCAAGGTGTGTGTGTGTGCGTGCGCTGTATGGTAGAGTATGTTAATACAATATAACTTATTCAATCTGTATGGTAGAGTACCCAGCAAGCACGGTCAGGACGAATTAGTGACGTCTCGATTGGGGCCAGATCAAGTCAAACCAACACTAATCTGGCCCAGAATATCACCTGATTTCAACCAACATAAATTTTACCCACTAAGACGGACGTCCCTGGATGAATCAGAGAGAGTCTGATCGAGGCCAGATCAACTTAAGTCATATCATAACTAGTCAGATCTGGCCCAGAATAAGCTATATTATTTAAACTGGTGAAGACGTCCTGGAAATGACGTAAAGATCATCCCCATATGGGCTGTGATCTGGCCTAGTCCTGAACGTAAAGATCATCCCCATATGGGCTGTGATCTGGCCTAGTCCTGAACGTAAAGATCATCCCCATATGGGCTGTGATCTGGCCTAGTCCTGAACGTAAAGATCATCCCCATATGGGCTGTGATCTGGCCTAGTCCTGAACGTAAAGATCATCCCCATATGGGCTGTGATCTGGCCTAGTCCTGAACGTCACCGGAGTCACCGGAGGACGTCATCATAACGTCATCATGACGTCATTTGGCTTGCTGGGGTATGTAAACCCTGTTCTATGTCAGTCATTGTCAAACATTTTCATGTCAAGGACCCCCAAGATTATATGTAATTGGTCGCCGACCCCCATATGAAAATATGTTGTTCCATGGACCTTCCCAGAAGCAAAGGTTTGAGTTAAAAATGTTCGCTCTGAAAGAAAATATATTCAAAGATTTGCGCCACATTTTCACAATTTTTCAAAAATAGCAGATCTACAAGCTCATATGAGGTTGTAGATCTGCTATTTTTCAATAGCTAAAGTCTAACAATGCTTAAAACACCAAAAGGGGTTCCCGTTCAGAATGGGTTAACACGTTGACTGTGGAGAATTGAAACCGTGACATAATCTTCACTGCTGAGTATTTCACTAACCTTTGATGAATAATCTGGGCGCTAATGTAGGTCCGTTTCACCAAAACCCGCCTGAATATATTCCAATCGTTTGTAATGGTGTCTGAAAATATTCCACAGCCCGACAACAACAACAGCAGCAACAGCAGTGGGGAACTGGGGCACACGGGAGCCGCCATTGTCCCTCATAGACTTTACATTGTCCCTCATAGACTTTGCATTGTCCCTCATAGACTTTACATTGTCCCTCATAGACTTTGCATTGTCCCTCATAGACTTTACATTGTCCCTCATAGACTTTACATTGTCCCTCATAGACTTTGCATTGTCCCTCATAGACTTTACATTGTCCCTCATAGACTTTGCATTGTCCCTCATAGACTATACATTGTCCCTCATAGACTTTACATTGTCCCTCATAGACTATACATTGTCCCTCATAGACTTTACATTGTCCCTCATATACTTTACATTGTCCCTCATAGACTTTACATTGTCCCTCATAGACTTTGCATTGTCCCTCATAGACTTTACATTGTCCCTCATAGACTTTGCATTGTCCCTCATAGACTTTGCATTGTCCCTCATAGACTTTACATTGTCCCTCATAGACTTTGCATTGTCCCTCATAGACTTTACATTGTCCCTCATAGACTTTACATTGTCCCTCATAGACTTTACATTGTCCCTCATAGACTTTGCATTGTCCCTCATAGACTTTACATTGTCCCTCATAGACTTTACATTGTCCCTCATAGACTTTACATTGTCCCTCATAGACTTTGCATTGTCCCTCATAGACTTGACATTGTCCCTCATAGACTTTACATTGTCCCTCATAGACTTTGCGCCTCAATTTCCCAGAAGCGTGACGTGTCCTACTGTGTCCGCTGGAAACCATGTATTTCTTAAACGCGATCAAAATTAAACGATTTAAACCAAATTATGTGATCCGCAGGGTATGTGTTAAAGTGATACACTGCAAATGTAGACACTGAAGTCAAGTGTCAAGTGTTTTATATGCATTCTGAAGTCCAATAGATTGAAGTGTAAGTGTTTTATATGCATTCTGAAGTCCAATAGATTGAAGTGTAAGTGTTTTATATGCATTCTGAAGTCCAATAGATTGAAGTGTAAGTGTTTTCTATGCATTCTGAAGTCCAATAGATTGAAGTGTAAGGGCTCTATTTTCATCACCGCTAAACCCCTTATCCCTAAACTTCTTTGCTTTTTTTCCACTAAGGGGTTTAGTGATAAGGGGTTTAGGGATAAGGGGGTTAGGGATAAGGGGTTTAGGGATAAGGGGGTTAGGGATAAGGGGTTTAGGGATAAGGGGGTTAGGGATAAGGGGGTTAGGGATAAGGGGTTTAGTGTGTCTGACATCATTGTGTTTGTGCTCAGATTGGCTTCCCTCCATTTCTGAGCATCATCAGCAGACTCAACCAGGTAAACAAAGCTGTCTGTCTGTCTGTCGGCCTGTCTGTCGGCCTGTCTGTCTGTCTGTCTGTCTGTCTGTCTGTCTGTCTGTCTGTCGGCCTGTCTGTCTGTCTGTCTGTCTGTCGGCCTGTCTGTCTGTCTGTCGGCCTGTCGGCCTGTCTGTCTGTCTGTCTGTCGGCCTGTCTGTCGGCCTGTCTGTCTGTCTGTCTGTCTGTCGGCCTGTCTGTCTGTCTGTCTGTCTGTCTGTTCGATTTCGGCCCGAATAGGCAGAAAATATATCAACGAATACAGTGTATGCAATTAATGCATCAAAAGAGCTGAATCAATGTTTTATGGACCCATAATAGTGATTATTATTTAAGTTAAGTTTTGCCATAAATCAGGTAGCTTTAAGGTACGGCCAGACATCAGGTAGCTTTACGGTACGGCCATACATCAGGTAGCTTTAAGGTACAGCCTACATCAGGTAGCTTTAAGGTACGGCCATACATCAGGTAGCTTTAAGGTACGGCCATACATCAGGTAGCTTTAAGGTAGGGCCATACATCTGGTAGCTTTAAGGTACGGCCATACATCAGGTAGCTTTAAGGTACGGCCATACATCAGGTAGCTTTAAGGTAGGGCCATACATCTGGTAGCTTTAAGGTACGGCCATACATCAGGTAGCTTTAAGGTACGGCCATACATCAGGTAGCTTTAAGGTACGGCCATACATCAGGTAACTTTAAGGTACGGCCATGCATCAGGTAGCTTTAAGGTACGGCCATACATCAGGTAGCTTTAAGGTACGGCCATGCATCAGGTAGCTTTAAGGTACGGCCATACATCAGGTAGCTTTAAGGTACGGCCATGCATCAGGTAGCTTTAAGGTACGGCCATACATCAGGTAGCTTTAAGGTACGGCCATACATCAGGTAGCTTTAAGGTACGGCCAGACATCAGGTAGCTTTAAGGTACAGCCATACATCAGGTAGCTTTACGGTACGGCCATACATCAGGTAGCTTTAAGGTACAGCCTACATCAGGTAGCTTTAAGGTACGGCCATACATCAGGTAGCTTTAAGGTACGGCCATACATCAGGTAGCTTTAAGGTACGGCCATACATCAGGTAGCTTTAAGGTACGGCCTACATCAGGTAGCTTTAAGGTACGGCCATACATCAGGTAGCTTTAAGGTACAGCCTACATCAGGTAGCTTTAAGGTACAGCCTACATCAGGTAGCTTTAAGGTACAGCCATACATCAGGTAGCTTTAAGGTACGGCCATACATCAGGTAGCTTTAAGGTACGGCCTACATCAGGTAGCTTTAAGGTACGGCCATACATCAGGTAGCTTTAAGGTACAGCCTACATCAGGTAGCTTTAAGGTACAGCCTACATCAGGTAGCTTTAAGGTACAGCCATACATCAGGTAGCTTTACGGTACGGCCATACATCAGGTAGCTTTAAGGTACAGCCTACATCAGGTAGCTTTAAGGTACAGCCATACATCAGGTAGCTTTAAGGTACGGCCATACATCAGGTAGCTTTAAGGTACGGCCATACATCAGGTAGCTTTAAGGTACGGCCAGACATCAGGTAGCTTTAAGGTACAGCCATACATCAGGTAGCTTTAAGGTACAGCCATACATCAGGTAGCTTTAAGGTACAGCCATACATCAGGTAGCTTTAAGGTAGGGCCATACATCAGGTAGCTTTAAGGTACGGCCATACATCAGGTAGCTTTAAGGTACGGCCATACATCAGGTAGCTTTAAGGTACGGCCATACATCAGGTAGCTTTAAGGTACAGCCTACATCAGGTAGCTTTAAGGTACGGCCATACATCAGGTAGCTTTAAGGTACGGCCATACATCAGGTAGCTTTAAGGTACAGCCTACATCAGGTAGCTTTAAGGTACAGCCTACATCAGGTAGCTTTAAGGTACGGCCATACATCAGGTAGCTTTAAGGTACAGCCTACATCAGGTAGCTTTAAGGTACGGCCATACATCAGGTAGCTTTAAGGTACAGCCATACATCAGGTAGCTTTAAGGTACAGCCATACATCAGGTAGCTTTAAGGTACAGCCATACATCAGGTAGCTTTAAGGTACGGCCATGACAGCAATGGTAGGAAAAAAGATATATAATATTAATCAAATTCGGATATTCTGTTTTTGGCCAACTGTTTCCTATATTCGGTATTCGGTTTCGGCCAAGAATTTCCCTTTCGGTGCATCCCTAACTTCTAGTTAAAAATAGCCGATCTACAAGCCCTTGATTACTGTAGGGTTAGATCTACAAGCCGCTAACGCACTGCAGGTCGCACTGAGGCTAGATCAGCTACGTTTGAACATTCGGAAAGAAATGAAATCATCAGTTTATACCTTTTGTTTTCACATAACGGTGACTTTGGTCTTCACTCTCCTCAAACGTGTGTGTGTGTGTGTGTGTGTGCACGCGTGTGTGCACGCGTGTGTGTGCGCGTCCAGTCTACAGTGTCGACCGTGTTGGAGGTTCTCATCATCTGGTTTGAGGACAGAGACTTCTCTCCTCAGTTGGTAGGTGTGATTTATTTACTACACTCGACCGCTTCAGCTTAAAGAACTGTCCTAGAGCTTTGGTCCTGAACTGAACTGGTCTAAAGCTTTCTTCCTCTCTCTGTGTGTGGGTGCGTGCGTGCGTGTGTGTGTGTGTGGGTGTGCGTGTGTGCTGGTTCTAGGGTCGGTGGCTTTATGGATTGTTGGCGTGTCTGGAGAAACCTCTGCTTCCTGAAGCTCACTCTCTGATCAGACAGCTGGCTAGGAGGTGTGCTCAGCTACGCACGACGCTGGTAACACACACACACACACACACACACACACACACACACACACACACACACACACACACCTGTATGTGATCAGACAGCTGGCTAGGAGGTGTGCTCAGCTACGCACAACGCTGGTAACACACAAACACACACACACACACACACACACACACCTGTATGTGATCAGACAGCTGGCTAGGAGGTGTGCTCAGCTACGCACAACGCTGGTAACACACACACACACACACACACACACACACACCTGTATGTGATCAGACAGCTGGCTAGGAGGTGTGCTCAGCTACGCACAACGCTGGTAACACACACACACACACACGCACACGTATGTGATCAGACAGCTGACTAGGAGGTGTGCTCAGCTACGCACTACGCTGGTAACACACACACACACACACACTCACACACACGTATGTGATCAGACAGCTGACTAGGAGGTGTGCTCAGCTACGCACTAAACTGGTATGTATATATACATCTATATGGGGGCACAGTGGCACAGTCGGTAGTGCTGTCGCCTCACAGCTAGAAGGTCCTGGGTTCGATTCCCGCTGGGGACGCTGTAGGTGCTGGCAGAGTTTCATCTCCTCCGCGTCATCAGTGCCCATACCCGAGGCGGGGTTGGCGAAAGGGCCTTTCTGTGTGGAGTTTGCATGTTCTCCCCGTGTCCCCTAGGGTAGGTACCCTCCCCGTGTCCCATAGGGTAGGTACCCTCCCCGTGTCCCCTAGGGTAGGTACCCTCACATGTTCTCCCCGTGTCCCCTAGGGTAGGTACCCTCACATGTCCCCCCCCGTGTCCCCTAGGGTAGGTACCCTCACATGTTCCCCCCCGTGTCCCCTAGGGTAGGTACCCTCACATGTTCTCCCTGTGTCCCCTAGGGTAGGTACCCTCACATGTTCTTCCCGTGTCCCCTAGGGTAGGTACCCTCGCAAAAAACATGCAGTAATCCTGGTCTCTAAACTGCCTCCACTGATGGAGGGGAAAGGAACTGGTCAGAATAACGTGTTCCTTCCACGCGCTACGTCCGGCCGGTCAGGTGAAAATAAGCGGCTTGGACTCCTCATGCATAGGAGGGAGCATGAGGCCAGTCCGCTGCCCTCCCCCCCCTCGTGGGATATAAGAATTATAATAATAATTATTCCCTTCTTGGTGCGTCTTATTATAAGATAATAGTCCTCATTACAAGAGTGTTCAGTGAAATGTTGTCTTTCTTCCACAGGAAAGCGAACAGGACGAGAGACTGCCTGCACTGAACCTGCTCATCTGTCTGGTGGCCAGGTGATTAAAACTAATTAATTAATATTTATCTGTGTGGTAGCCAGGTGATTAAAACTAATTAATTAATATTTATCTGTGTGGTAGCCAGGTGATTAAAACTAATTAATTCATATTTATCTGTGTGGTAGCCAGGTGATTAAAACTAATTAATTAATATTTATCTGTGTGGTAGCCAGGTGATTAAAACTAATTAATTAATATTTATCTGTGTGGTAGCCAGGTGATTAAAACTAATTACTTAATATTTATCTGTGTGGTAGCCAGGTGATTAAAACTAATTAATTAATATTTATCTGTGTGGTAGCCAGGTGATTAAAACTAATTAATTAATATTTATCTGTGTGGTAGCCAGGTGATTAAAACTAATTCATTAATATTTATCTGTGTGGTAGCCAGGTGATTAAAACTAATTAATTAATATTTATCTGTGTGGTAGCCAGGTGATTAAAACTAATTAATTAATATTTATCTGTGTGGTAGCCAGGTGATTAAAACTAATTAATTAATATGTATCTGTGTGGTAGCCAGGTGATTAAAACTAATTAATTAATATTTATCTGTGTGGTAGCCAGGTGATTAAAACTAATTAATTCATATTTATCTGTGTGGTAGCCAGGTGATTAAAACTAATTAATTAATATTTATCTGTGTGGTAGCCAGGTGATTAAAACTAATTAATTAATATTTATCTGTGTGGTAGCCAGGTGATTAAAACTAATTAATTAATATTTATCTGTGTGGTAGCCAGGTGATTAAAACTAATTAATTAATATTTATCTGTGTGGTAGCCAGGTGATTAAAACTAATTAATTAATATTTATCTGTGTGGTAGCCAGGTGATTAAAACTAATTAATTAATATTTATCTGTGTGGTAGCCAGGTGATTAAAACTAATTAATTAATATTTATCTGTGTGGTAGCCAGGTGATTAAAACTAATTAATTAATATTTATCTGTGTGGTAGCCAGGTGATTAAAACTAATTAATTAATATTTATCTGTGTGGTAGCCAGGTGATTAAAACTAATTAATTAATATTTATCTGTGTGGTAGCCAGGTGATTAAAACTAATTAATTCATATTTATCTGTGTGGTAGCCAGGTGATTAAAACTAATTAATTAATATTTATCTGTGTGGTAGCCAGGTGATTAAAACTAATTAATTCATATTTATCTGTGTGGTAGCCAGGTGATTAAAACTAATTAATTAATATTTATCTGTGTGGTAGCCAGGTGATTAAAACTAATTAATTCATATTTATCTGTGTGGTAGCCAGGTGATTAAAACTAATTAATTAATATTTATCTGTGTGGTAGCCAGGTGATTAAAACTAATTAATTCATATTTATCTGTGTGGTAGCCAGGTGATTAAAACTAATTAATTAATATTTATCTGTGTGGTAGCCAGGTGATTAAAACTAATTAATTAATATTTATCTGTGTGGTAGCCAGGTGATTTCTGAAAAACGGTTTTCTGAAAAACCCTATTTTTCTATGTCAGTGGTTCTCAAACTATTTCATGTCAAAGGACCCCAAAAAATATCTGTAATTGGCCGCCGACCCCCATCTGAAAATATGTTGTTCCAGGGACCCCCCCCTCCCCAGATACAAAGATTTGAGTTAAAAACGTTCTCTCTGAAAGAATATATATTCCAAAGTTTGTGCCACATTTTCACGATTTTTCAAAAAATAGCAGACCTGCAAGCTCGTAGCGCGGCACTCGGTGCCGCGCTACGAGCTTGTAGGTCTGCTATTTTTCAATAGCTAAAGTATAACAGAATGCTTAAAACACCAAAAGGGGTTCCCGTCCCAAAATGGGTTTTAAACTAATGAATTATTATTTATCTATGTGGTTATTTTTTGCCATTTTTACAAATTGCAGCATTTAACTCCCATTTTATATGGTTATAATGTGGTTATATTCATGTAGAAAACAGAAGAATAAATGATTATTATAACTAAAGCTAGCAAAAACAGTACAGTAGTACAGTAGTGCATCCCGTGGATGCAGAGGTCGTTGTTTTATTGCGTCCCTTAACTATAAACTGCGCTTATGCAAAATGCACCCTATTTTAATCTCTGCAATGTTTTGAATCCGTTCCATAACGGCATTCAGTACCAGCTTATATAAATGACTACAGCAGCTCAGTGTGCTGGTTATCATAACCACATCACCTCCATTCATTACCAGCTTATATAAATGACTACAGCAGCTCAGTGTGCTGGTTATCATAACCACATCACCTCCATTCATTACCAGCTTATATAAATGACTACAGCAGCTCAGTGTGCTGTTTATCATAACCACATCACCCCCATTCATTACCAGCTTATATAAATGACTACAGCAGCTCAGTGTGCTGGTTATCATAACCACATCACCCCCATTTTAGCCCTTCACTGGTTACCTGTTAGTTATAGAATTGATTTTAAGATTTTACTTTTAAAGCAGTAAATGGTCAGGCTCCCCAGTATGTCTCCGTCATGCTGGCTCCCTATAAGCCTACACGCACACTCAGGTCCTCGGACAGGGTCCTCCTTGAGACCCCCACAGCCCAGCTCACTCAGGTCCTCGGACAGGGTCCTCCTTGAGACCCCCACAGCCCAGCTCACTCAGGTCCTCGGACAGGGTCCTCCTTGAGACCCCCACAGCCCAGCTCACTCAGGTCCTCGGACAGGGTCCTCCTTGAGACCCCCACAGCCCAGCTCATCACAGAGCGTGGCAGGGTCCTCCTTGAGACCCCCACAGCCCAGCTCATCACAGAGCGTGGCAGGGTCCTCCTTGAGACCCCCACAGCCCAGCTCACTCAGGTCCTCGGACAGGGTCCTCCTTGAGACCCCCACAGCCCAGCTCACTCAGGTCCTCGGACAGGGTCCTCCTTGAGACCCCCACAGCCCAGCTCATCACAGAGCGTGGCAGGGTCCTCCTTGAGACCCCCACAGCCCAGCTCATCACAGAGCGTGGCAGGGTCCTCCTTGAGACCCCCACAGCCCAGCTCACTCAGGTCCTCGGACAGGGTCCTCCTTGAGACCCCCACAGCCCAGCTCATCACAGAGGGTTTCAGGGCTTTTGCAATTCGGGCTCCCAAACTATGGAACGCCCTACCTATTAATTTAAGACTTGCAAAATCTGTGTCGTGTTTTAAATCCCTTCTAAAAACCCACCTTTACGTTAAGGCCTTCTCTTAATTTCCTTTTGCATACCTTTATTTTATGTTTTTGATTATAATGTGTGTGCTTTCATTTTGTGCTTTGCTGTTATTCAATGATATCTTGTTGTAGCTGTGACTACGTTGTTGTTTTTTACCCTGTTATGTAAAGCACTTTAGGAGGGTAACAGGTCATCTCGCCCCTAGCTGTAAATAACAAACATAATTCATGTTTTTAATTATTTAAAAGGTATTATCATATTAATTTATCATTGTTAAGTTCACTCTGTATATCCACGGGCATAATAGCATGATGATGCCATTACAAAACATGGGCTACATGGAAGAAATGTGTTTAATAAAACGAAATTAACTGCTAGAAGGTCCTACATTAACTTAATTCAACAGTCACTGTCTCTGTGACATGTTGTTCTTTCTAAATAGAGAGTATAGAGATCGACTACTGTACAATAAAATAAATCTGTATACAAGATAATTTCAGTTTTCAGAGAAGGAGGGAAATACTAAATTAACTTAATTAAAATAAATCGCGGGGCGAGTTGGTAAAGGGGCGAGCAGTCTCGTATTCCTTTGTGACTATGTCTTGAAATGGGCTATATAAATACATTCATTATCATTAACACTGTCTGTCTCTCTGCCTGTCTGTCTGTCTGTCTCTACCTGTCTGCCTGTCTGTCTGTCAGGTACTTTGAACAGAGCGATCTGGCTGACCAGGAAGAATGAAGACTAAAAGATGTCTGGAGCGTCTTTCACATCTCTGACTACCTGACTGGCGGCACCGTCCGTCCCAAACGGGTTTGAGTTGCTCTTATTATACCAACCAACCAACCAACCTGAAACTATGAAAATCACAGGAAGATTCATTAAAACAAGACGAGATGTTTCACTGTGCGGAGCTGGACTGAAACTCCAAGCGGATTGTCTCAGGAGACGACCACAGACCACCACCCAGTGAATAGCAGATCTACAAGCTCGTAGCGTGGCACCGAGTGCCGCGCTACGAGCTTGTAGATCTGCTACTTTTTGAAAAATCGTGTAAATGTAGCCCAAATCTTTGAATATATATTCTTTCAGAGAACTCAAATCTTTGCTTCTGGGGGGAGGATCCCTGGAACTACATATATTCAGATGGGGGTCGGCAGCCAATTACATATATTTTTGGGCGTCCTTGACATGAACATTTTTCAGAACGACTGACACAGAAACAGAAACATGAGGTTTTTCAAGAAATTTTGTCATAAGACATTTTGTAGAATCGTCCTCAGGTCTAAATGGGTGAAATGTTCTGCTACGACAGGAACCCACGGCCTGGCAGAGCATTCTGAACCAAACAGGAACCCACGGCCTGGCAGAGCATTCTGAACCAAACACTTTGGAATCTTTGGGTTTAATAAACTGTAAAAATGGAAAGAATTAACAATTAAAGGATGTGAATCACCAGATGTGTTACTGTGCATTCTGTTGACAAAAATAAGTTATAACCTGATGTTTTTTAGGGGCTTTTTTTTGCTTTTTTATTGATGGATGTGTTGTGGGTGGTCGGGGGGGGGGGGGCGGGAGGGGGATGGGCGGGGGGCCACACACAGCGCTGTTTGTCGAGATCGGGACTCGAACCCGCGACACACTGCCATGCTGGATTACCAGCCATGGGGCCTGGACCGCTGAGCCAGCCGGCCCAGGCCTTAAGGACTTATTCCTTTGTTTCTTTCTTATATCTACTCTTTCTTAAGACTATTCATTGTGTCCCTCAAAGAACATTCTAGTGCAGCATGGTCCATAACAATCGTTCAGTTTGTGATAAAAGCATGACATTTGGTACACATATAGCCAAAGGCATCCCAAACATAATTGGATGTGGAGGCATCCTGAATTTTCAACATGGCACCCATGGCAGCCATTTTTCAAAATGCCACCATTGACATCCTATTATAAGGCAATATTTTCTAAATTTCCTTATGCTTTAAGTAGCGTGGAATAGATTCAGCATCATGAAAACCCCCTAGTTTGATATGTCACATGCTACTTAAAGCATAAGGAAATTTAGAAAATATTGCCTTATAATAGGATGTCAATGGTGGCATTTTGAAAAATGGCTGCCATGGGTGCCATGTTGAAAATTCAGGATGCCTCCACATCCAATTATGTTTGGGATGCCTTTGGCTATGTGTACCAAATGTCATGCTTTTATCACAAACTGAACGATTCCTTTATATATTGGAGCTAAGCAGCTGGACTATTCTAGCTTGTACAGAAACACATCGTTTACTGGTTTATTCATGATTCCATTTACAAAGTTTAATTCCCTGGTAAAGCAGACCGTGCAACATGACGATAACTTTCTGTAATCGGCAGGGCTAAACTTGTAGGCCTATTGCTGATTTTGTCCACTTGAGGGCGACACAGACAACGTTTTTATTCTGTGTGGCCAAAAGGCAAGCCTAGGCCTGCAAGTTAACCATAGCTTCACTTTGTTTTTTCCCTGCCTTGAAATGACTTTATTACATTAGAAACGAAATTATTGTCTCCACCAGGCCGAAGGCATGGGGAGAGAGTATGTTTTGCACTCCGTCCGTGTGTGCGTGTGTGCGTCCGTCCTTCCTTCCGTCCGTCTGTTACCAGCTAATCTCCGGCACCGTTAACCCGGTCGATGCCAAACTTTGCACACACGCTCCCTGGATGCCAACGATGAACTTCTGCCCCACATTTTCCAGAACGGCCTGTTATAGCGCCACCATGAGGCAGCTTTTCACATTTTTTACCTAAAACTGCACCCATCTGCGTGAAACGTTGCATGCACACTCCCTAGTGGCCAAGGACAAACCGCTTGCCTTCATTTTCCGCATCTGCCTTTTATAGCGCCACCAGGAGGCCGACTTTTGTAAAACACATTTTTTGATATTACTCCTCCAGATTCTGTCCAAAAATCTCACAAATCGTTACACACTATCTCTATGGTCATGTGCTCAAGTCGGATCTGTCCGATATTTCATATTCCATCCTAATTGGCTATAATTAGCTTTCACTGTTTGCAAGATTGCCCCGTTTTGAACAAAAGCCTCAAATCATGAACGCAGCATGCAATTTACGTGAAATCTTTCACACATTTTCTTACTAGGCTGAGGAATATATCCCACCCTTTTCACATTGGCCTGTTATAGCGCCACCAACAGGTTGATTTTTGCAAAACACATTTTTGGAACAAAATGCCTCAAAAACATGTTTATATTAATCCTAAACATTTTGCCAAACATCTCACACAGTCCTATCCTCCTGGTGGAGACCTGTGCCCAGAAGGGCACTTTTTCTAGTTTTCATATATATTGTTTTGTTATTGATGATATTGAATTGTTCTATTTTGTTATTATTCTATTAATTGATTGCATTGGGCCTAAATGGACACATGGCCGCAGGGTCTTTATGTGCCTTGATGTGTCCCTTTTGGAATAAACTGTACAGGGTTTCTGTTATTTACATTTATGTCTATTAATCAATCAATCAAAGTCCCTCCAGCCAGTCGCATCGCATTACCCATTGTCGGGTGATGCAAGGTTAGGTTTAGATGTTGTATAGATTAATGTATAGGTCCTTGTTGGACCAATACCTGAATCTGGGGGTCCTTGACATGGAAATGTGTGAGAATCACTGGTTTAAACATTAGGAAACAAGCCCAAATAACACTTGTTATGTTATTAACAGAACGCACACCTGTATGATCTGTTTTCATGCTGTCTAAAGTCCAGGAAATCTCCACAACATGGGCCTAAAATGAATGTGTACAAATTATAATAAATCACAACATGAACTGGAATCAAACTCACATGAAGGAGAAACCGGGTTTGTTTGGGTTGTATTCACTGCATGGTTCCCACACTGGTTCATGTCGAGGACCTCCACATTGACACTATAATTATCCCGCGGACCCCCATTTGAAAACATGCCAGGGACCCCCATGAGAGAAGATTTTTACCCCCCCCCCCCCCCCATTGACGTGCATTAGTCTTCGGACCCTCATGGCATTTCTATCTCTGGGACCCCCAATGTATATTGTAAAATCAATGTTAATTTAACTCAGAGTGTACAAATGGAACCAAATGGACCCTTGGTTCCATTTGTACTGTACATTCTTAGAGTTACAGACCCGTTAGGGTCCATTTGGTTCCATTTGTACACTCTCAGTGGTACAGACCCATAAGGGTCCATTTGGTTCCATTTGTACACTCTCAGAGGTACAGACCCATAAGGGTCCATTTGGTTCCATTTGTACACTCTCAGAGTTACAGACCCATAAGGGTCCATTTGGTTCCATTTGTACACTCTCAAGAGTTACAGACCCATAAGGGTCCATTTGGTTCCATTTGTACACTCTCAGAGTTACAGACCCATAAGGGTCCATTTGGTTCCATTTGTACACTCTCAGAGGTACAGACCCATAAGGGTCCATTTGGTTCCATTTGTACACTCTCAAGAGTTACAGACCCATAAGGGTCCATTTGGTTCCATTTGTACACTCTCAGAGTTACAGACCCATAAGGGTCCATTTGGTTCCATTTGTACACTCTCAGAGTTACAAACCCATAAGGGTCCATTTGGTTCCAAACTATCATTTAGCTGGGGACCCGCTGGAACTCCCTCAAGGACCCCTGGGGGTCCCCGGACCCCACTTTGGGAACCACTGGCCTACTGTAGCCAATCAAACATTCGACTGTCTGGCATGTTAATAATTATCCGTCTTATCTCTTATATGGCTGCTCTCCTCGGTTGCCTTTTGGCCTCTGTGACAGAATCAGCCAGCTGGAGCCAATGTCCACTTAGCACTCAGTTAGCTTTAGCTCTGTTATTGTTATTTCATATTATTATTATAGTTTTAACCACTCCTTATGAAACAATTAACAAACAACCAAACATGTCTCATTATCCTCAGCTGTGGAACATCGTCTGTGTGATTCTGTTGATTTCACCAAATCTAACCACAGGATTGTTGTCCGACTACAAGATCTGTGCTGATTCGGAGTGTGAAAGTAAGTGATGAGAAATACCTTGTTTTATACACTTTGAATACAGTGGTGAGAAATACCTTGTTTTATACACATTGAATACAGTGGTGAGAAATACCTTGTTTTATACACATTGAATACAGTGATGAGAAATACCTTGTTTTATACACATTGAATACAGTGGTGAGAAATACCTTGTTTTATACACATTGAATACAGTGGTGAGAAATACCTTGTTTTATACACTTTGAATACAGTGGTGAGAAATACCTTGTTTTATACACTTTGAATACAGTGGTGAGAAATACCTTGTTTTATACACTTTGAATACAGTGGTGAGAAATACCTTGTTTTATACACATTGAATACAGTGGTGAGAAAAGTACTCAAAGGCTATATTTCATTAATGTTAGTAGACTACTGCATCTTCTTTGGTGGAAACCTGGTCTGTAGCCACTGACCTCCTCAATGTGTTATATGACTAAGCTTGGTCTGTAGCCACTGACCTCCTCAATGTGTTATATGACTAAGCTTGGTCTGTAGCCACTGACCTCCTCAATGTGTTATATGACTAAGCGGTTCACTAATTATCCCACAGACCCCCATTTGAGAAATAAATATGCCATGCAGGGAGTCAGGGACCCCAGGGAGTCAGGGACCCCCATAAGGGAGTCAGGGACCCCCATAAGAGAAGATTTGTACGGCTCTCAACCTGTTTAATTTCAAAATGTCAAGGACCAGTTTGACATGCATTAGGCTACGGACCCCCATTTAATGGAGTTTCTATTAGGCTACGGACCCCCATTTAATGGAGTTTCTATTAGGCTACGGACCCCCATTTAATGGAGTTTCTATTAGGCTACGGACCCCCATTTAATGTCAAGGACCAGTTTGACATGCATTAGGCTACGGACCCCCATTTAATGTCAAGGACCAGTTTGACATGCATTAGGCTACGGACCCCCATTTAATGTCAAGGACCAGTTTGACATGCATTAGGCTACGGACCCCCATTTAAGGACCAGTTTGACATGCATTAGGCTACGGACCCCCATTTAATGGAGTTTCTATCAGTTTGACATGCATTAGGCTACGGACCCCCATTTAATGGAGTTTCTATCTGTTTGACATGCATTAGGCTACGGACCCCCATTTAATGGAGTTTCTATCTCTGGGACCCACAATTTATAGTGTAAACCCCACTGTTAATTTAACTCTGAGAGTACAAATGGAACCAAATGGACCCGTTGGGGACCATTTGGTTCCATTTGTAGCCTATACACTCTCTGGGTTCCATAAGGGTCCATTTGGTCTTCCTAACTATCTCTAATTTAGATGGGGACCCCCTGGAACTCCCTCAAGGACCCCTGGGGGTCCCCGGACCCCACTTTGGGAACCACTGGCCTACTGTAGCCAATCAAACATTCGACTGTCTGGCATGTTAATAATTATCCGTCTTATCTCTTATATGGCTGCTCTCCTCGGTTGCCTTTTGGCCTCTGTGACAGAATCAGCCAGCTGGAGCCAATGTCCACTTAGCACTCAGTTAGCTTTAGCTCTGTTATTGTTATTTCATATTATTATTATAGTTTTAACCACTCCTTATGAAACAATTAACAAACAACCAAACATGTCTCATTATCCTCAGCTGTGGAACATCGTCTGTGTGATTCTGTTGATTTCACCAAATCTAACCACAGGATTGTTGTCCGACTACAAGATCTGTGCTGATTCGGAGTGTGAAAGTAAGTGATGAGAAATACCTTGTTTTATACACTTTGAATACAGTGGTGAGAAATACCTTGTTTTATACACATTGAATACAGTGGTGAGAAATACCTTGTTTTATACACATTGAATACAGTGATGAGAAATACCTTGTTTTATACACATTGAATACAGTGGTGAGAAATACCTTGTTTTATACACATTGAATACAGTGGTGAGAAATACCTTG
>NC_136799.1:672990-702990 GCF_951216825.1 Electrona antarctica | reverse complement strand
ATCTGTGCACGCCACTGATCATCAACATTATAACGATGATGCATTGGATTTTTAACCCATTTAGAGCTGACATCCATTCTACAAAATGTCTTCTAAATCCTGACAGTTTCCTGAAAAACCCCATGTTTCCATGTCAGTGGTTCTCACAGGGTTAAAACCCCATGTTTGATTGATTGATTGATTGAAGAATTTATTAACAGTTTGCAGAATTACAGTACATTTCAAGCACAAACTCAATACAAAGGCTGTTAACTGTGAGTGGACGACCCAATTAAGCATTACACTTGTTTCCAACAGGGTCCACCATGTTCAAATCATCAAAACATTTAGAGACGTACAAATAGACACTTCTATAGACAGAACAGGAATTCATCAAAAAGGAGGTAAAAAGGGAAAAGAAATATATACAGTGAGGGGAAAAAAAGGCGGGGGGCGGGTGGGGGATTCAGATTTTACGGGGGCCAGTTTCGAATTGCAGCCATCCGTAGGTGCCCTTTGAGAGCGGTTTTGAAGGAGTCAAGGGATTCGCATGTCTTAATGACAGTTGGTAGGGCGTTCCACATTTTGGTGGCATAGGAGTGAAAAGAATTTAGTCCCTTGTTTGTGCCGAATCTGGGTTGTACATGGTTCGTTGCACTCCCTCTGGTGTTGTGGGTGTGGACTTCGTTAACATTAAGGAAGTATCTAGACAGGTACATGGGTATCTTGGTGGTGTATCGAATCTTGTGGACCAGACCCATTGCAAGTTGCTGTACTCTGTCGTCGACCCTAAGCCATTCCAGCCTGTCGAAGTGGGCAGGGGTGAGGTGGGTTCGGGGGGCTAGATCAAGTAGGAGCCTGACCAGTTTGTTTTGGGAAGTCTGGAGCCTGGTTTTAAGGGCCTTTGAGGTGCTGTGGTACCAGGAGGTGCATGCATAGTCAAAGAAACCCTGTACAAGGGCTCCTGTTAAGGTCTTCAAGGTGTTTTTGTTGACCAGTGAGGAGATCCTGTAGAGGAATCTTGTTCTATGGTTGACTTTTTTGATTACGTTGGTGGCCATTTTATCACCGGAAAGATTAGCCTCCAGGATGGAACCTAGGTAGGTAATTTCATCTTTACGTGTGATAACATTGTCACCCACTCTAACCAAGAAGCCATTTGACTTGCTGAGATTACTAATAGAGCCAAAGAGAATGGATTCAGTTTTTCCCAGGTGTAAAGATAGTTTGTTATCAGCGAGCCAGGTGCAGATTCTACCGAGTTCAGAGCTGAGGGCATTTTCAACCTGCAGTTTGTCCCTGTCCGAGACCAGCAGTGCTGAGTCATCTGCGAACAGGAACAAGTTGCAGTCACAGGCTGAAGTCATGTCGTTTACATATATTAGGAACAGTAGAGGCCCTAGTATGCTTCCTTGTGGAACGCCACAGCTCACTGGGAGGGGGGGGGGCAGTGTTCCGTTCACTTCCACCATCTGTTCTCTCCCCTCCAGGTAGGATTGCATCCAGCTCACTGATGTGCTATCGAAACCAATTGCTTTTAGCTTGTTAACCAGTATGGAGTGGTTCACGGTGTCAAAAGCCTTTTGGAGATCCAGCATGACCATGCCGCAGTATTTGCCAGCGTCCACCTCTTGTTTGATGTGGTCGCTCAAATAGAGAAGGCATGTGTCAGTGGAGTGGGATGTTCTGAAGCCAGATTGGAACTCGTACAATAATTTATTAGTGGCAAGATACTTTTCAACCTGTTCATAGACTATTTTTTCCATCACTTTCGAGATGGAACTAAGAATAGAAATAGGGCGGTAGTTGCCGGGGTCTAATTTACTCCCTTTCTTGTGCAAGGGGGTTACTTTGGCCAGTTTGAAATCTTGGGGGACCTGTCCCTGTTTGATGGAGAGGTTTACTATGTGGGTGATGATTGGAGCTATAGAGATGGCTGAGTCTCTGAGAAATTTGGAGGGAATGTTGTCATGGCCTGTGGCCTTGTGGGGTTGGAGGGCACTCAGTTTCTTAATTATCTCATCAGTTGTTACCATAACTAGTTTAAAATCGTCTTTACAAACACCTAGGTTTTTGTAGAAGGTTGTAATGTGCTCTACACCAAAGAGCCCAGAGTGGGAGGGCAGTTTGTTAACCAGAGTTGTTGCTATGTTTGTAAAGAAGATATTCAAGTAGTTTCCATGTCAGTGGTTCTCACAGGGTTAAAACCCCATGTTTCCATGTCAGTGGTTCTCACAGGGTTAAAACCCCATGTCTCTATGTCAGTGGTTCTCAGAGGGTTAAACCCTATGTTTCTATATCAGTGGTGCTCAGAGGGTTAAAACCCCATGTTTCTATATCAGTGGTTCTCACAGGGTTAAAAACCCCATGTTTCTATATCAGTGGTTCTCAGAGGGTTAAAACCCCCATGTTTCCATGTCAGTGGTTCTCAGAGGGTTAAAAACCCCATGTTTCTATGTCAGTGGTTCTCACAGGGTTAAACCCCATGTTTCTATGTCAGTGGTGCTCAACCTATTTCATGTCAAGAACCCGCAAGAATATATGTATTTGGCCGTCGACCCCCATCTGAAAATATGTTGTTCCAGGGACCCTCCCAGAAGCAAAGATTTGAGTTAAAAACGTTTAACAGGATTTTTCAAAAATAGCAGATCTACAAGCTCGTAGCGGCACTCAGAATGGGTTCATGCACTTTACTTTGGAATTTTGAAGCAAGTGAGTAAAAGAAAAACATTGGCATGAAAGTCAAAAAGTTGTGTTATTTTGTGGTCTGAGGAAGAGCTTTGGCTCAGAAACATTATCACTTTCTTAAAGGACCACTTCACCACTTTTCAACATCTCTTCATATAATTGGTCCTCACTAATGTTCATGATAAAACACCACCATTTTTTCCTACTCAGTCTGTGTCTCATAGGAGGGCTTTGGGCAGTTCGGACACCCGTCCACCAGTGACATCATCATTAGGAAGATTTGATAAGATTTGTTTTAAAATATATTTAGATTTTTATTATCGTGAGAACGATGGCTTCAACTTTTGCATTGCAACTTTTCAGGAAAAGAAAGCCTGCCATTTCTATTAGCTTGGATTCACCATCGATGATGTCACTGGTGGACGGGTTTCTGAACTGCCCACAGCCTTCCTATGAGACAGACTGAGTAGGAAAACAAATTGGTATTTTATCATGAACATTAGTTAGGACCAATTATAGGAAGAGAAGTTGAAAAGTGGTGAAGTGGTCCTTTAAGTAAATATATCTGGGAGCAGAAAATGGAGTACGTGCTACTCTTTCATTCCTTGAACTATGTTGTTTCTAAAATCTAAAACATGGCTCATGGTATAATAATAATAATCTCCTCAGGACTATGATTTCTTCTGCATGGACGAGAACGGCTCCGTCAGAGACATGGATGAGGACGAGGGTCACAATTTAGAACCCGTCCACAGCGGAACGCACACCAAGGACCAAGGTTCTGGAGGAGGTCCTGAGGGTCACGACTTAGAACCCGACCACGTCGGAACGGACACCAAGGTCCAAGGTTCTGGAGGAGGTTCTGAAGGTTCTACAGACACAGCTGGAACCAAGGACCAAGGTTCTGGAGGAGGTCCTGAAGGTTCCACAGACAAAGCTGGAACCAAGGTCCAAGGTTCTAGAGAAGGTATTGAAGGCTCCACAGTAAAAATACAAAAGTATTGGCATCAAAATGTACTTAAAGTACTAAAAGTAAAAGTGCTCAATTGTGCAGAATGTGTCACAAGTTCAAAATGTGTACAAAATATATATATTTTCAAATTGCCGAAATGTATAGGGTTGAAGTGGTTAATGTGTGTTTTCTAATCCAAATTTAAATCTCCAAAGTAACTAGTAACTAAAGTTTTCAAATAATTTTAGTGGAGTAAAAGTACAAATTTTGGTTCTGAGATGTGGAGTAGAAGTAAACGTATTGGAAATTGGAAATACTCAAGTATGATATGATATGAATCTGATATAGTACTTTATTGTCAGTTCACACTGAAAATTGTCTTGCGACCCAGCAGCCAAGTATGCAGAACACACATACACACATTTGACATAAACACAAAGAACAAGACAATATTACATACACAAAGACATGAAGACAAGAGCAATGTCCACCGCCTAGATTACCCCGTGGCTGCTACAACTCCTGATTAAGCCTCAAAGTCGACTGGTGGACAAAGGACCTCTTCAGTCTGACTGTATGCTGGTACACCATATCTCCTTCCTGAAGGCAGCAACTTATATTCTCCATACAACACATGCTTAGTATTAGAGGTGATATTCCTTGTTAACCTTAGGATGCTGTTATCATACGTGGATGTATAACGTTATAAAGTTTCTGATTGTTGTTGGTTCCAGACACAGCTGGAACCAACGACCAAGGTTCTAGAGAAGGTACTGAAGGCTCCACAGCAGAGGCGTAATTTCAGAAAGAAATAGGGGATGGCAAAAAATAATAATGTACCACCGAAATAGAAAAAAACAGTGGATTCTACAAGCTCTCAACGCGTGTTGAGAGCTTGTAGATCATTTGTTTGGGAGCGAAAAGAGAGAAAACGTTTGAAAAGGTTTGTCCATGTTGACATTCCCAAAATGGCGATTGACATCCCCTGATGACCCGAATGATGCCCTCTGTTCCACAGTCACCACTGGAACCGAGGACCAAGGTTCTGGAGGAGGTTCTGAAGGTTCCACACACCCAGGAACCCACAGCGAGCCCAGCACACACCCAGGAACCCACACTGAAGCCTCCACACACCCAGGAACCCACACTGAAGCCTCCACACACCCAGGAACCCACACTGAAGCCTCCACACACCCAGGATCCCACGGTGAAGTCTCAGGAAGCCACAGAGATGCTCCTGCTCATGAGGCACTGCTCCAAAGTAAACTAACTACTTCAACTTAAGTCCTATTTTATATTTTGAATAATCAAAAATAGCCGATGTGAGTAGTTTGGAAATCTTCAAAATAATTTTTGTATTTATTTGAGTACTCTTATACTTTGGTATAGTAAGTACATTTTGATGCCACTTATTTTACTTAACCAACATAAATCCCTTACGTTGTTGAACAACGTCCCTCTCAGGCTTTTCTGCTTTTCGCCCTACATTAAATATTTTCTCTGAAAATAGCCAATCGCCAAGCTCACATGTCACAACACGCCACCACAGCAGCACGGTGCGTTGTGAGCTTGTCGATCTACTATTTTCATCGAGCTCAAGCTTCCCCCACAATCAGGGACGCTGACTGACTGACTGACTGACTGACTGACTGACTGACTGACTGACTGACGGACGGGGGTTTCAGACGGTTCAGTAAAACATCTCGGAACGTCTTCCTTCTTCTCCTTCTGCTTCAGCATCCTCGTCCTCGTCTTCGTGGCTTCTGGGTTCGTCTGTGACGGGGTGGCTCGGTCTGACCGGGGACGAACAGGAGGGACAGGACGGACTGGACGAACAGGACGGACAGGACGGACAGGGCGGAGAAGCATCGCCGCCCCGCGGCGACGACCACGGAGCCAGAGAGGACTCGGACTCTCTGGCCTCCTCGGTGACCTCCTCGGTGACCGGGTGGCTGGGCGTCTTCGGAGGAGACCAGGGAAAACCCGAGCAGTCGACGACGGAGGCAGAGGAAGCGGCCGACGGGAGGGAGACGACTGCAGCGGCCGACGGTTCCATCAGGTCCGCCGTGACGGGGTGGCTGGGCTTCGGGGACCACCAGAGCCTAGCGGATCAGGTCCCAGTGGCGGAGGAGGAGGACCCAGCGCCGTTCCGGAGCCGCAGGCTGGCTGTGGAACCACCGGACGCCGAGAGAGAGAGAGGCACGTTGGACTGGCTGGGAGACGGACTGAGCAGCGCGCTGGGGTTCACCGGCGCCGCCAATGGGCAGGAGGAGGAGGCGGATTGGGGGGAGGAGCCAAGAGGAGACGCCACCATCGGGGACACGAACCAGGACGTGGAACCGTTGCAGCAGTCTCGCTCCTGGATGGACGTGCGGGGGCTCCGGGACGCTCTGGGCTTCGGTTCGGACGAAGACGACGAAGCCGACCGGACCGAGCCGGGCGACGTCGGCTTGAAAGACGGAGAAGACGAACAGAAGTTAGAAGACGATGCAACGGGAGACGTGCAGGAGGCCAACGGCACGAGTCACACACGACCTGGATCAGCTGAGGAGAGAGAGACTGGAGGAGGTGACAGGAGAGAGGAGGAGAGAGAAGGAGAAGTGAGCAGAGAGAGGAGAGAGGAGGAGGAGGAGGAGGAGGAGGAGAGTGAAACGGAGCCGACAGGGTTTGTAATAAATGGAGGAAGAGATGATGGTGGCGTCGATAATGACGCCACACACAACAGGGGAACGGAGGAGCGGGATGCAGACCTCGCTACAGACCTCTCTACAGACCTCCCTAAAGACCTCGCTACAGACCTCCCTACAGACCTCCCTACAGACCTCCCTACAGACCTCCCTACAGACCTCCCTACATACCTCGCTACAGACCTCCCTACAGACCTCCCTAAAGACCTCCCTACAGACCTCCCTACAGACCTCCCTACAGACCTCCCTACAGACCTCCCTAAAGACCTCCCTACAGACCTCCCTACAGACCTCCCTACAGACACACCATCGGGTTCCACTGAAGAGGCCATCAGCGTCGACAATGCGGACAAGGTTCTCCGTGACGTCTCGGGCGGTAGCCTGCAGCCGCTCTCGACCCTAGAACACCCACCGTCGGTGAACCCCGTCCTGCAGACGGAGTCGGACGACGCGCAACGTCCTCCGCGGTCTGGAGGCAAAGACGAGGAGGACGAGAGCAGAGACACGGAGGAGGAGGAAACCCAGACTACTCCACATGACTCGGATGTGGGAAACGAAAAGAGCGCGGACGAACCCGAGAGGCACGACGAAGTCCATCATAGGCCTGTGACTGAAAGCGACGTCGCCCAGAGCTCCACGTCGGATCCTCGGGATTCTACCTTCTTATTGGATTCTGTCGGGACTTTGTTGTCGCGTAAAGACGATAAGGACGATAAGCTGCAGGAACGTAGCCGGGCAGAGACAGCTGAAGAGGAGGAGGAGGAGGAGGAGGAGGAGGAGGAGGAACGCCAAGTACGCTTAATGACCGATCGGTTCGTTGACACGACGATCGACTCCACCGAGACGTCTGGGGACAGTCAGAGCAGCGGCGACCTGGGTCACCATGACCTGGAGAGGATCCCACTGGACGATGACGAGAGGATCCCACTGGACGATGACGAGAGGATCCCACTGGACGATGACGAGAGGATCCCATTGGACGCTGACGAGAGGATCCCATTAGACGCTGATGAGAGGATCCCATTGGACGCTGAAGAGAGGATCCCATTGTACGCTGATGAGAGGATCCCATTGGACGCTGAAGAGAGGATCCCATTGTACGCTGATGAGAGGATCCCATTGGACGCTGACGAGAGGATCCCATTGGACGGTGACCGGAGCATCACAGAGGGCGGTGACGAGAGGATCCCATTTGACGCTGACGAGAGGATCCCATTGGACACTGACGAGAGGATCCCATTGGACGATGACGAGAGGATCCCAGGCGAAGCGAACGCTCGCCTCGCCTACGGTGACGCCAACGACACGGACAACACAGGTGTGCTTATTGGCCGTGGGACGGACGAGGCCACGCCCCAGGAAATGACACGTTCGCAGGAAGCCTATGATGCCGACGAGCTACAGAAACCACGCGAAGCGGAGACGGGTGGAGCGGGCCGCGGCGTCGAGGCTCTGAGAGAGCGCCACCTTCAGGTAGGCTTGCAAATATGCCGATTATATATAGCGATTATTTCCATTGATTACATTGTTTTTGTAAGTAATTTATATCAATGGTGGAAAAAAGTATACAGAAATACTGTGCAGAAATATTGTGTTACAAGTAAAAATGTACTTAAAGTACCAAAAGTGAAAGTACTAATTATACAGAAAGATGAGGTCCCATTTCAAGTTCTCAAATCTATAAACCTCCGTCGAAAATAGCAGATCTATATAAGCTCGCAACGCATCACGAGGTGAGGTTGCAGATTGACTATACTTTTCACTTTTCACAATAGTTTTTACATTTTCAAATATTTTAGACATGTTCTGCCAATAATCGATTATTTCAATTTAAATGCAGGAAGAGGAACGGAGAGAGGACAGGAGGGAGGATGAGGAGGAAGCAGAAGGGAATAGAAAGGAGGAGGAGGAGGAGAAGAGGAGACAAGACGCGCAGGAGAGTCTTCATATCGGTTACGACGCATCGCTCAAAGACACAGAGGTCGAAGCCGCCGCAACGGAACGTCTCGAGGAGACGAACGACTCTGAGGAGACGAAGCTGGATGAGAGGGATGAGGAGAGGAGGGATGAGGAGAGGAGGGATGAGGAGAGGAGGGAGGAAGCTAGGGAGGAAGAAGAACCAGAGGTAGAAAACTCGACGCAAGGCGTCGTCGAGTCCGACGAGGAGAGAGAGCGTACTTCGTCAGGAGGAATAACCGAGAGCGTCAATAGCGCCGGCGCCGGTCGGAGGAGGGTCTCGGCTGCACGCGGTGGCGACGACGCTGTGGAGAGGAAACGGACGCGCGATGATGATGATGACGTTTCGGATGAGCCCGATGCCCGGGAGGCTGCCGTCGTCGTCCTCGTTTCTGAACACGCGCGGCGTGCGGCCACGCAAAAAAGCGCCGAGAGTGCGGGAGCATTTGGCCTGTTCAAAAATGCCTTTAGTTTTTTCAGCCCGACCCCCAGCGCCGAACACCAGGGACCGCCCGGTGAACCCAGCACCGGACACCAGGAACGGCCCGGTGAACCCAGCACCGGACACCAGGAACCGCCCGGTGAACCCAGCACCGGACACCAGGAACCGCCCGGTGAACCCAGCACCGGACACCAGGAACCGCCCGGTGAACCCAGCACCGGACACCAGGAACCGCCCGGTGAACCCAGCACCGAAAACCAGGAACCCAGAGACCCAGAACCCAGAGAGCCAGACCCCAGAGACCCAGACCCCAGAGACCCAGACCCCAGAGACCCAGACCCCAGCGGGGACAGAGGGCTAGAGGACACATCAGAACCTCAGACTTCCACAGCTCCCGAACCGGGACAGGACGCGACCGCCGACTCCACCCCGGAACACGTTCACATCCCAGATCCGCAACACGTCAGCTCTTTGTTCATGGGAAACGAGAGAGACCAGGAGAGAGACCAGGAGAGAGACCAGGAGAGAGACCAGGAGAGAGACCAGGAGAGAGACCAGGAGAGAGACCAGGAGAGAGACCAGGAGAGCGACCAGGAGAGCAACCAGGAGAGAGACCAGGAGAGCGAGGCAGAGGAAACGAGGAAAGCGTGGACGGAGGAGGAGTCAGCCGAGGAGGACAGCGCCGAACATCTGGACCCACGAGCTTCAGAACCTCTGGACCGACCAGCTTCAGAACCTCTGGACCGACCAGCTTCAGAACCTCTGGACCCACCAGCTTCAGAACCTCTGGACCCACCATCTTCAGAACCTCTGGACCGACCATCTTCAGAACCTCTGGACCGACTATCTTCAGAACCTCTGGACCGACCAGCTTCAGAACCTCTGGACCCACCAGCTTCAGAACCTCTGGACCGACGCGCTTCAGAACCTCTGGACCCACCAGCTTCAGAACCTCTGGACCGATGCGCTTCAGAACCTCTGGACCGACCAGCTTCAGAACCTCTGGACCGACCAGCTTCAGAACCTCTGGACCGACACGCTTCAGAACCTCTGGACCGACCAGCTTCAGAACCTCTTGACCGACACGCTTCAGAACCTCTGGACCGACCAGCTTCAGAACCTCTGGACCGACCAACTTCATCACAGTCCCAGGAAGGTACGGTACTATACAGTACAGTACGGTACAGTACAGTGGGTGGCGGTGGATCAGGGGTAGAGTGGCTGGATGGTACCCACAAGGTTGCCAGTTCGAACCCTGTGGGCTCCCCCAGAGTTGGTGTCGAAGTGTCCTTGAGCAAGACTCTGAACCCCTAATTGCTCCTGATGTGCTGGTTTGGTGCCTTGCATGGTTTCCGCTGCCATCGGTGTGTGTGAATGTGTGTGTGAATGGGTGAATGTAATGCACAATCTATGTACAGCGCTTTGGATAAAGGCGCTATATAAATGCACCATAAATGCATACAGTACAGTACAGTACAGTACAGTACAGTACAGTACAGTACAGTACAGTACAGTACAGTACAGTACAGTACAGTACAGTACAGTACAAACCAGGTGCTCACCGGAGATATAAAGTACAGTACAGTACAGTACAGTACAGTACAGTACAGTACAAACCAGGTGCTCACCGGAGATATAAAGTACAGTACTGTACTGTACTGTACTGTACTGTACTGTACTGTACTGTACTGTACTGTACTGTACTGTACTGTACTGTACTGTACAGTACAGTACAGTACAGTACAGTACAGTACAAACCAGGTGCTCACCGGAGATGTACAGTACAGTACAGTACAGTACAGTACAGTACAGTACAGTACAGTACAGTACAGTACAGTACATTACAGTACAGTACAGTACAGTACAGTACAGTACAGTACAGTACAGTGCAGTGCAGTGCAGTACAGTACAGTACAGTACAGTACAGTACAGTACAGTACAGTACAAACCAGGTGCTCACCGGAGATATAAAATACAGTACAGTACAGTACAGTACAGTACAGTACAGTACAGTACAGTACAGTACAGTACAGTACAGTACAGTACAAACCAGGTGCTCACCGGAGATATAAAATACAGTACAGTGCAGTGCAGTGCAGTGCAGTGCAGTACAGTACAGTACAGTACAGTGCAGTGCAGTGCAGTACAGTACAGTACAGTACAGTACAGTACAGTGCAGTACAGTACAGTACAGTACAGTACAGTACAGTGCAGTGCAGTGCAGTGCAGTACAGTACAGTACAGTACAGTACAGTGCAGTGCAGTGCAGTGCAGTGCAGTGCAGTACAGTACAGTACAAACCAGGTGCTCACCGGAGATATAAAATATAGAAAGAGGAAAGCCTTCATTAAATGTAAAGGCAACAGTCTTCATCAGGGCAAGACATGTACAGTATAGCCTACAGTGTGGGCATTTAGCAGAGGCTCTTAATCCAGAGCACATGGTACACAATCAGAAGTACCTAATATCTGTGATATATAGAGTATCTGTGAAGGTATGAGTATACATTATAGAGTGCTATGTCTTATATACGTCTACATAAAATGCTAAAGTCTAAATCTAATAATACGTGTACCACAGGGTAGGGCATTAAGCAACTAAATAAAAAAGTAAATCCACTAGTCGACCTTGTTGGTACTAGTTGACTAGTTGATAAGAAGAAAAAAAAAATATATATATTCTTTATTTTTTTCCCGATTTTGTAGGCCTCAAGATCATTCAATGTACAAATATTTATTTAAAAAAAACATTTTTTAAAGTTATTTTTTTTTATTTTTTTTATTTTCTACATAATAGGTAGTTAAACAACTAGTCGACTAGTAAACTAGGCAACTAGTCAACTAGTAAAAATGACTAGAAGTGAATGCCCTACCACAGGGTGAGAATCACTGCATTATATAATGGACTAATTCATGTGTGCATCACAGCATGCCGCGATGTGAGCTTGTAGATCAGCTGTTTTCCCCACAAGACACCGACCGTAGTACGACAGTAAGTATACATATTCATCATACGTGTGCTTACAGTGTGTCTCCATGCATGCTTGTTTGTTTTGTTGTCTCAGTAAACGGAGGTGTGACAGAGCAGGTCGTGACCTGTGCTCAACAGTTCCTCCGTGACCTCATCATCCATGGCCTGGCGGCCAGGGAGCTGGTCAGATGGCTCGCCGTTCAGGTACACACATATTTACTCATCATCATCATTTTTCGACCCGCGGTCGAGATCGTAGATTTCACAATGCCACGCCAGACTTCCCGGTCCTTCATTGCCATCCCCTGTTCCTGCTTTACTGATGCATGATGTGTCCTAGCGATGACATCAGGGAACGACAGTTTTCTACCTCTGGTCTGCTTTGAGGCAGGACTCCAGAGAAGAAGGGAAGATATAACCTCATTGTCAGCTCTGTAGCAGTGGCCGGAAAACTGTTCTTCTGGATCGGACTAGTGAAGAAACACGGGGAAGGTTGGCGTATATTAGATTAGTCGATGGGTGGACTAGTGAAGAAACACGGGGAAGGTTGGCGTATATTAGATCAGTCGATGGGTGGACTAGTGAAGAAACACGGGGAAGGTTGGCGTATATTAGATTAGTCGATGGGTGGACTAGTGAAGAAACACAGGGAAGGTTGCCGTATATTAGATTAGTCTATGGGTGGCTCTTCCAAGACAGATTTTGTGCTTTCATTAGAAGGCGGGTGTAAGTGCCATCCAACCGTTTCTCTAATTTCTTTGGAAGTGTCCATGTCTCGGAGCCATAGAGTAGAATATTTTTGAGTGATGCAACCACTCACACAGCAATGTCCCTATGTCCACGTACATGTCCCTATGAGTACCAGTAGGGGCAAAAGTGGCGCTGTTGTGCTAGAAACAGAGAGCGAGATAGTGTTGCACTGTTGCCTGCTAATTAAAGAGAGAGAGAGAGAGAGAGAGAGAGAGAGAGAGAGAGAGAGAGAGAGAGAGAGAGAGAGAGAGAGAGAGAGAGAGAGCAAATCGGCTATTTTTGACACAAACATTGAATTAATACATTCACATTGACAATCAATGGTCCCCAGCTAAATGACAGTGAGTTGGTATAACCAAATGGACCCTTATAGACTTTTAACTCTTGAGAGTGTAAAATGAAACCAATAAATGAGTCCATTTGGTTTCATTTTACGCTCCCAATAAGAGTTAAATTATTGTTAAACATCTGAATTACACAATTTTCAAGAATCTAGTCAAAACAAACATGAAATTCTCTTCATTGTTAATGGGATTTAATGTTTGCGTTAGGGACAAAACAAACATTCATTTCCCTTCATTGTCAATGGCGTTTTTAAAACAAACATTTAACTAAAAACCAAACAGTAAACCTTGTATATAGGAGGGCTCAAAAACTAAAAAGATATCTTTAGTTTTGGGTCTGAGAGACTTATAAAACTCCTCAAATGGTGAATAAATAGTGGGCCCTGGTATCAGAATGGTTGAAAACCACTGCTTGAACCCATCCTGGGCGGGAACCCCTTTTGGTGTTTTAAGCATTATGTTATACTTTAGCTATTGAAAAATAGCAGATCTACAAGCTCGTAGGTCTGCTAAAGTACTCTCTGGTCCTTTAAGACATGGAGGTGCTGTCTGACTGTCTCGGCATGCCGTCCAGCCCATATACTTCTCTCAGCCGTCAGGCCAGCTCGGCTGGTATTCCGACATACGTCATTGAACATTCCTCAGTCAGACGGACAGACAGGCCGAGAGGCAGCAGGTACTCCCACCGTAGTAGTAGTAGTAGTAGTAGTAGTAGTAGTAGTAGTAGTAGTAGTAGTAACTTACTTATTACCGTACGACAAACCGGAGGTCATATAACATGCAGGGAATTTGACTGATAAAGCTGTCGACCCCCCCCCCCCCCCCCCCCCCGCCACCACAGGCCTGCTTTCAGATGGATGTCAATGAAGTTGACGTGGTGAGTATGGACGGCTCTTAGAGCATTGGCTGATCAGACATAGATATATGACATACCTAACATATATATGATATTATATATATATGACATACATACCTAACATATATATGATATTATATATATATGACATACATACCTAACATATATATGATATTATATATATATGACATACATACCTAACATATATATGATATTACTTTTACTGATCAGAATGCCAGTTCTGATCTACTCTGAGCTATTATTAAAGTGTTTATTATTACAACGTAAAGCAGGTCACACTCATTACTGAGAGTAACGTCGTGATGACCTCCGTGAAACGTTGCTCATTTTGTTTTGTGAAATGTCGATTTTGAAAAAGAAAACGTGCGTTGGGACAGCTCTGTGACAGGGTGCGTTGGGACAGCTCTGTGACAGGGTGCGTTGGGACAGCTCTGTGACAGGGTGCGTTGGGACAGCTCTGTGGCAGGGTGCGTTGGGACAGCTCTGTGGCAGGGTGCGTTGGGACAGCTCTGTGACAGGGTGCGTTGGGACAGCTCTGTGACAGGGTGCGTTGGGACAGCTCTGTGACAGGGTGCGTTGGGACAGCTCTGTGACAGGGTGCGTTGGGACAGCTCTGTGACAGGGTGCGTTGGGACAGCTCTGTGACAGGGTGCGTTGGGACAGCTCTGTGACAGGGTGCGTTGGGACAGCTCTGTGGCAGGGTGCGTTGGGACAGCTCTGTGACAGGGTGCGTTGGGACAGCTCTGTGACAGGGTGCGTTGGGACAGCTCTGTGACAGGGTGCGTTGGGACAGCTCTGTGACAGGGTGCGTTGGGACAGCTCTGTGACAGGGTGCGTTGGGACAGCTCTGTGACAGGGTGCGTTGGGACAGCTCTGTGACAGGGTGCGTTGGGACAGCTCTGTGACAGGGTGCGTTGGGACAGCTCTGTGACAGGGTGCGTTGGGACAGCTCTGTGGCAGGGTGCGTTGGGACAGCTCTGTGACAGGGTGCGTTGGGACAGCTCTGTGGCAGGGTGCCACAGAGTATGTATGTATGTATGTATGTATGTATGTATGTATGTATGTATGTATGTATGTATGTATGTATGTATGTATGTATGTATGTATGTATGTATGTATTTGGTTAAAATGGGTAAGGTTTTAAAAAAGGCAAAAGCATGCTCTGTTGCACTGGCCTAAAAGTGGGTCCTCTAAAACTGCTTCAACGTCTGAGAATGTGTGTTTGGTTCATTAGCCACCAGATGGCATACCTTATAAGTATGTATGTATGTCTGTATGTCTGTATGTATTTAAAAGGGGGGCTTTTTTGTAAAATCCCAGCCTACAATACCTTAATATATTTAAAATCCAAAGTAAGGTTACCAGTGAAGGGCAACCTGCCTATTCACTGGGGACTATGCAAGGCAGAGGCGTCCACCCCCCTGAGTCCAAGTTAGACTAGACCGCATACCTAAACCATGGTCCGAACCCATCCTCTAAAACACAATGGTAAAATGGATATACTTGGTAAAAAATGGACATTAATAAAACAACCTAAAAGAGTAAAAGTTCACAGCAAGGCCTGGATACAATTTATTTAATTGAACAGAAAGATGAACATAAAAATGAATGAGGTGTGAGTGTACTATGTGGGTGTTTGATAGTCAGCTTCTTTCATTTAGACCAGTGGGTGTTACTGTTTGCAATTTATTAATCCATCTATGCTCCATTAGTTTCCGCTGTCCACTGGTCCATCGGACTCCACATTCCAGACCTGAAACGATGAGGTTAGCAATGGGATGGGATTGAAAGTGTGTGTACAGGGTAGTGTGTAGGTCTGCTCGTTTGATGTGATATAGGTGTTGTTTGAGGCGTGTTTCTAATGTGTGACTGGTTTCTCCTATGTAATGTTTATGACATTGTGTGCAGGTGATGATATAAACTATATTGGGGGTGGTCAGAGACAGGGGATCCTGAATGGGGGAGGAAGTGTGACTATGGGGGTTGTTGATGAATTTGCGGGGCTTAAAATGGAGTGTATGTGGCTGTGGGGGCTTGGGAGGTAAAGTGGAGAATGTGGAATGCACAAGGAGGTCTCCCAGGTTCCTGTTCCTTCTGAGTGCAGAGATGACCTGATGTGTTTGTAGTGGGGGGTAGGATTGTTGTGTAGTGGCGAAGTTCTGTTTGAATTTATGGTGTAGTGGTTGGAGAGTATGTGAGAATGTAGTTATTAATGGGACTAGTGTTGTAGTGGTAGAGGAGCCGGTGGACTGTATAGAGTGAGAAGAAGAGTTGGAGAAGGGAGGACATAGAGGAGAGGGTAATGCGTGGGCCCCGTCCAGGTCCGCCCCCGTCCCCGCGCCAGAGAGAGGCCTCTGCTCCTGTTGCATGCTCTGATGTTGCTGGGGAGGAAAGCTAGGGCTGAGGTTAGGGTTAGAATTAGGGGTGGGAGGGTTAGGGGTGGGCGGCAGAGTGTTTGTGGAGAGTGACTGGGTTGGGGAGAGAGAGGCCAGGGCATTGCTCCTGATTGTACGCAAGAACCTCTTGCTGTAGCCTCTCCTTCTGAGGACTGTGAAAAGTGTCTGTGTGGCTTGATTAAAATGTTCCCTATTGGATGAAATCCTGAAAAACCGAATGATTTGTGATTTGATGATTCCTGCAAAGGTGTGCTTTGGGTGGTAGCTGTGTTTATGGAGTAGTGCGTGTGTGTCTGTGTCCTTAAAATATATTTTTGTCAGTAGTCGTTTATGTGTATGATCTATTGTATGAAAAAATACGGTGGTGTCCAGGAAGTTAATCTCTGTTGGATGAATGATGTGTTTGATGGTTATGGAAGCATGGTGTGTGTTCAAAATCTGTAAAAATGCATCAAACTGTTGTAAGGTGTGTGGCCAGAGCCCTATGATGTCATCTAAAACTTACTTATTACCGTACGACAAACCGGAGGTCATATAACATGCAGGGAATTTGACTGATAAAGCTGTCGACCCCCCCCCCCCCCCCCCCCCCCGCCACCACAGGCCTGCTTTCAGATGGATGTCAATGAAGTTGACGTGGTGAGTATGGACGGCTCTTAGAGCATTGGCTGATCAGACATAGATATATGACATACCTAACATATATATGATATTATATATATATGACATACATACCTAACATATATATGATATTATATATATATGACATACATACCTAACATATATATGATATTATATATATATGACATACATACCTAACATATATATGATATTACTTTTACTGATCAGAATGCCAGTTCTGATCTACTCTGAGCTATTATTAAAGTGTTTATTATTACAACGTAAAGCAGGTCACACTCATTACTGAGAGTAACGTCGTGATGACCTCCGTGAAACGTTGCTCATTTTGTTTTGTGAAATGTCGATTTTGAAAAAGAAAACGTGCGTTGGGACAGCTCTGTGACAGGGTGCGTTGGGACAGCTCTGTGACAGGGTGCGTTGGGACAGCTCTGTGGCAGGGTGCGTTGGGACAGCTCTGTGACAGGGTGCGTTGGGACAGCTCTGTGACAGGGTGCGTTGGGACAGCTCTGTGACAGGGTGCGTTGGGACAGCTCTGTGACAGGGTGCGTTGGGACAGCTCTGTGGCAGGGTGCGTTGGGACAGCTCTGTGACAGGGTGCGTTGGGACAGCTCTGTGACAGGGTGCGTTGGGACAGCTCTGTGACAGGGTGCGTTGGGACAGCTCTGTGACAGGGTGCGTTGGGACAGCTCTGTGACAGGGTGCGTTGGGACAGCTCTGTGACAGGGTGCGTTGGGACAGCTCTGTGACAGGGTGCGTTGGGACAGCTCTGTGACAGGGTGCGTTGGGACAGCTCTGTGGCAGGGTGCCACAGAGTATGTATGTATGTATGTATGTATGTATGTATGTATGTATGTATGTATGTATGTATGTATGTATGTATGTATGTATGTATGTATGTATGTATGTATGTATGTATGTATGTATGTATGTATGTATGTATGTATGTATGTATGTATTTGGTTAAAATGGGTAAGGTTTTAAAAAAGGCAAAAGCATGCTCTGTTGCACTGGCCTAAAAGTGGGTCCTCTAAAACTGCTTCAACTTCTGAGAATGTGTGTTTGGTTCATTAGCCACCAGATGGCATACCTTATAAGTATGTATGTATGTATGTATGTATGTATGTATGTATGTATGTATGTATGTATGTATGTATGTATGTCTGTATGTCTGTATGTATGTATTTAAAAGGGGGGATTTTTTTGTAAAATCCCAGCCTACAATACCTTAATATATTTAAAATCCAAAGTAAGGTTACCAGTGAAGGGCAACCTGCCTATTCACTGGGGACTATGCACGGCAGAGGCATCCATGTATGTATGTATGTGTGTGTGTGTGTGTGTGTGTGTGTATGTGTGCGTGTCCCTGTGTCTGTCCGAGCACAGAAAGCTGCAACACGGTCGGTGACTTTGTCATTTCTCGACCGTTTCGACAGTGTACAAGTGGAACCAAATGGACCCGGTATAAGGGTCTGTTTGGAACCAAATGGACCCGGTATAAGGGTCTGTTTGGTTCCATTTGAACCAAATGGACCCGGTATAAGGGTCTGTTTGGTTCCATTTGAACCAAATGGACCCGGTATAAGGGTCTGTTTGGTTCCATTTGAACCAAATGGACCCGGTATAAGGGTCTGTTTGGTTCCATTTGAACCAAATGGACCCGGTATAAGGGTCTGTTTGGTTCCATTTGGACGCTGTGAGAGCTACAAACCTGTACGAGTTCATTTGGTTCCCTGATCGGTCTTGCTGGGGACCGGTTCAGAACCCTGACCGGTTCAGAACCCTGAACGGTCTAGCTGGGGACCGGTTCAGAACCCTGAACGGTTCAGAACCCTGAACGGTCTCGCTGGGGACCGGTTCAGAACCCTGAACGGTCTCGCTGGGGACCGGTTCAGAACCCTGAACGGTCTTGCTGGGGACCGGTTCAGAACCCTGAACGGTCTTGCTGGGGACCGGTTCAGAACCCTGAACGGTCTCGCTGGGGACCGGTTCAGAACCCTGAACGGTCTTGCTGGGGACCGGTTCAGAACCCTGAACGGTTCAGAACCCTGAACGGTCTTGCTGGGGACCGGTTCAGAACCCTGCTGGGGACCGGTTCAGAACCCTGAACGGTCTTGCTGGGGACCGGTTCAGAACCCTGAACGGTCTAGCTGGGGACCGGTTCAGAACCCTGAACGGTCTTGCTGGGGACCGGTTCAGAACCCTGAACGGTCTTGCTGGGGACCGGTTCAGAACCCTGCTGGGGACCGGTTCAGAACCCTGAACGGTCTTGCTGGGGACCGGTTCAGAACCCTGAACGGTTCAGAACCCTGAACGGTCTTGCTGGGGACCGGTTCAGAACCCTGAACGGTCTTGCTGGGGACCGGTTCAGAACCCTGCTGGGGACCGGTTCAGAACCCTGAACGGTCTAGCTGGGGACCGGTTCAGAACCCTGAACGGTCTTGCTGGGGACCGGTTCAGAACCCTGAACGGTCTTGCTGGGGACCGGTTCAGAACCCTGAACGGTCTTGCTGGGGACCGGTTCAGAACCCTGCTGGGGACCGGTTCAGAACCCTGCTGGGGACCGGTTCAGAACCCTGAACGGTCTTGCTGGGGACCGGTTCAGAACCCTGAACGGTCTCGCTGGGGACCGGTTCAGAACCCTGAAAGTTGGTTCAGAACTGGATCCAAAACATGGCCGCCGGTTCCATGAAACCACCAGGAGTTCCATGAATCTAGAATGGAACCAGTTCTGGAGCCATTCTTAAAGATGGAGTGCCACAATTTTCTCAGTTTTTCATGTGTCTATGAGGTGACAGTACTTTATTAGACACCCTGGGGTCGTTTTTATGTGCAATGGTGTATTAACTTTGTATTTAGGGTTTCTTCCTGGGGGCCGAACCCTTGACAGTCAAACGGGCCAATGAAATAAACGGTAATATAGTGACATCACATTATCAGCCCCTCCCGTAACCCCTCCCCCTTTATCATACAACTACAGCTGTGGGTGCGGCTTCAGTTCAGGTGGATCGCCACCCATCACCACCCACCAGGCAAACCAGGCATACTTAATGAACTGGTGGGCGTGTCCACATAAAAGCATGATTTTAACAAATACAAGAACTTTTTAGAAAACGTTCTTCCCCCTTATATTATAATAATACCTGATGATCATGTTATAGGGTGGGAAAAAATCGTGGCACTACATCTTTAAGTTCTTTTGGTGGAAAACAAGCCTCTCTGAGAAGCACAGGTCCAAAAGTATTGAGCATTGAACTGCACAAGAAAATCCCCGTCCACTCATTTAATGCAACAGCGCTCGGTTTCTGCCCCCTCAATGTCGTAACTCTTCTATTAGATGGCTCCGGTCCTGACTAGACGAGTTTCTTCCCGTCGCTGTGAGGCAGCAGCTGCGTCCTGACGAAGTGCACCAGCTTGTGCTCGGTGCAGAGCACGGTGAGCAGCACGGCGGCCAGGCAGCCGGCGCCCACGCCCAGGTGGGCCATCCTCCACAGCCAGCCGCCGTCGCAGCAGAAGCGGCCTTCGGACGCAGCCGTGAGCGCGGCGCTGAGCGCCAGCGCCACCAGCAGCGCTGGCGAGGGCCGCAGGCCCCGCAGTGGCCGCCACTGGCTCTGGCGGAAGTAGCGGCGTATGTAGGCCAGGCCGTAGAGCGCGCGCAGCGCCATGTTGGCGCAGTTGGCCAGCACGAAGCCCAGGCTGCCGGCGACGTGCGCCAGCGCGTACGCCAGCAGCAGGAAGGCGGCCGACATGCCCAGCATGACCGGGTTGTACCAGTCCACCTCGCGGTGGCTCATGGCGGCGAACACGAAGCAGTCGGTGACGCCGTTGACGGCGAGGAGCAGCACGTAGAGTGCGTAGCAGCGCAGCAGCGCGGGGCCCTCGCCGCCGCTCAGCTCGGGGCCGCCGTAAGCGTCCAGCGCCAGCGTGGCGTAGGACCAGCCGAAAACGGCCACCACCAGGCCGCTGACCAGCATCAGCTTCAGCAGGCACTCCAGGGCCTCGGCGGCCGCTGCCACCTCCTCGCGCTTCTGGTGGCGCGCGTCGTGGCCGCGCTCCAGCGCCTTGGCGAAGAACACGTAGAAGTTCTCGCCGACGGGCTGGAAGACGGCACGCGCCGCCGCAGAGCCCAGGTTGGTGACGGCGTGGTAGACGCCACGCTCGTCCAGGCCCAGCACCTTGGTCAGCGTCAGGTAGCGCTCGGCCTCCGCCAGCGCCTGCCGCAGCAGGGACTGCCAGAAGAAGCTGAGCGTCAGGCGGGCCATGGCGCGGTCGATCAGCGGGTCCCCGGGGTCCCTGCGCCACGGCAGCAGGTCCCACGCGGCACGCACGGGGAAGAAGCGGTCGGCGCGACGACCGCCGGCGCCGGCTCCGTCCGAGGAGGCCAGGAAGCGTCGGAAGTAGGCACCGTAGCACAGCACCAGGAAGGCCGAGTACGCGAGCTGAGCCGCGGCGAAGATGTACAGGCCCCAGCCGGGCGCCGACAGCACCAGCAGCACGGTCAGCGCGCACTTGGCCATCACGGCCAGGCTCTCTGCGACCACCTTGAGCGTGACGAACATGTGCGCCTGCGACAGCAGCCAGAAGGGCTCGGCCAGCAGCTCCAGCACAGCGGCCCAGGCGATGATCTGCACCGCGGGGCCGTAGTGCGGGACGACGACGGCCACCGCCTCCACGGGCGCGTCCAGCAGGTACAGCCACACGGCCACCAGGAGCAGCGCCCACACCATGCCCAGCGGCAGCAGCACCAGCCACAGCAGGTTGATCACCTGCCGCCAGTTGTGGCCCGAGCCCGACGCGCGGCTCAGGCAGGCGCGGCGGAAGGCCTCGCGCGACAGGAACACCAGCGTGCTGTAGAGCAGCGTCAGGCTGCTGTGGCACGCCTTCATCTCGCTGGACACCAGCCACAGCGTGAAGCCGTTCACCAGGAAGGTGAGCACGCGGAGCAGCATCTGCAGCGAGATGTTGTAGGACGCCAGCCGGGACGCCTTCCGCAGGATGCTCCGGGACGGCATCGTGAAGACTTTGACTCCACCTGCTCCCTATTTACGGACCGTGGGAGATTCCCCTTTCCTTCCTTCCTTCCTTCCTTCCTTCCTTCCTTCCTTCCTTCCTTCGTGCCTTCCTACGATGGGATCTGACGGACACAGGGCGATAGCGTTAGGTGAAATAAAACGGCCACGTTGGATTCAGCGTTGTGGCGACTACTGACGCAGCTGGATCGATACCTATAAGTTGACAAATGACACGATGTCATTATGTGATGATGTAACGCAGGTCCGCCCCCAACGTCTATGACCTACTGGTGTCGCCATGGCGTCAGGCGCAAACAAATCAGTCAGCTCCATATATGGAGCTCTACAACTATCACTATACCGTAAATTAACAATCGCAAAGGGTGCGAGTGCCCGTGGGAGCCTGGGGGCCCTGCCCAGAGGGCCCCCACTTTTGTGGCGGTTCTGGACAACCGTGGGTCTGACCGACTCAACACTGGGAATTGCACTTATATTGTCATTTATAAAATTGCTGAGAAACTGGCACTTTTTTTTTTTTTTTTGGCTTTCGCCTTTATTTTATATTTTTTATAGAGGTACAGACAGTAGGCTGACAGGAAATGGGGAAGAGAGATGGGGGAGTGTCATGCATGTAAAGGCCGTCGGGATCAGAGTCGAACCCGCGGCACACTGCCAGACTCAGGCTACCGGCCAAGGTGCCTGGACCGCTGAGCCACGGCCCAGGCCAGAAACTGGCACTTCTTGTCTCTCGTGCGTGCAGAAGACCCCAACACGGTGTAGTGTCTGGCCCTGAGACTAGTCTCTCGTGCAGAAGACCCCAACACGGTGTAGTGTCTGGCCCTGAGACTAGTCTCTCGTGCAGAAGACCCCAACACGGTGTAGTGTCTGGCCCTGAGACTAGTCTCTCGTGCAGAAGACCCCAACACGGTGTAGTGTCTGGCCCTGAGACTAGTCTCTCGTGCAGAAGACCCCAACACGGTGTAGTGTCTGGCCCTGAGACTAGTCTCTCGTGCAGAAGACCCCAACACGGTGTAGTGTCTGGCCCTGAGACTAGTCTCTCGTGCAGAAGACCCCAACACGGTGTAGTGTCTGGCCCTGAGACTAGTCTCTCGTGGAGAAGACCCCAACACGGTGTAGTGTCTGGCCCTGAGACTAGTCTCTCGTGCAGAAGACCCCAACACGGTGTAGTGTCTGGCCCTGAGACTAGTCTCTCGTGCAGAAGACCCCAACACGGTGTAGTGTCTGGCCCTGAGACTAGTCTCTCGTGCAGAAGACCCCAACACGGTGTAGTGTCTGGCCCTGAGACTAGTCTCTCGTGCAGAAGACCCCAACACGGTGTAGTGTCTGGCCCTGAGACTAGTCTCTCGTGCAGAAGACCCCAACACGGTGTAGTGTCTGGCCCTGAGACTAGTCTCTCGTGCAGAAGACCCCAACACGGTGTAGTGTCTGGCCCTGAGACTAGTCTCTCGTGCAGAAGACCCCAACACGGTGTAGTGTCTGGCCCTGAGACTAGTCTCTCGTGCAGAAGACCCCAACACGGTGTAGTGTCTGGCCCTGAGACTAGTCTCTCGTGCAGAAGACCCCAACACGGTGTAGTGTCTGGCCCTGAGACTAGTCTCTCGTGCAGAAGACCAAGCGAGTGCCGAATTTAAAGTTGTTGGGGCGAACGTTTCTCGAGTTGCGTGGATTACAGACGTACAGACAGACTTGTCTGTCCGTGCATTTATAGTTAGATAAACATACATTTATTGAATTCATTAGTTCCTTAATTCATGTGTGCCGTAATAAATAATTTGCTAGCGTGTGTTAAGTTTCTCATTGTGTGGATGTATTGTTATAGGTCTTGATTGATTCATTGAAAATTTGTATTAACAGTTTGCAGAATTACAGTACATTACAAGCACAAACTCAATACAAAGGCTGTTAACTGTGAGTGGACGACCCAATTAAGCATTACACTTGTTTACAACAGGGTCAACCATGTTCAATTCATCAAAAAACTATAAGTAGTAGTAGTAGTAGTAGTAGTAGTTGTTATTATAACTTCACTTGTCACTATAAGGTAATGTGCTCCGTTCTGCCCAGTGTGTGTGGCGTTTTACAATTGGTGACGTTAAGAATGGACCACTCCGGTGGGAGGGGTCCAATGATGCAATGCTTTTATTTGAGTTAAAAAAAAAACAAGCACATTCCTTCATGTATCATCTATTCTACACACCAACATCACATAGTACAACTACTTATACATTGTTCACATATCATACAAGTATTATAATACATTGTGAGAGACACTCTGCAGTATTTAGTCGTTTCCCCCCCTATAAATGCTGAACATGGTTTGACCCTCTCGTCTCTGTGGCGTCATCACTTCACTGTTGCAGCTTGTTGCACGTCCAGTCTTGAGCGGATACGGAAACAGACCGTTTTGTCTTTGGTTTGTGTGCGTGGAAGACGACCGGATACAGTAGGGCGGGCTTTAGACCGGATTTGGATGGTGAACAGTCAAAATCCCACAGTTTACTGTGTTGCCATGTCTGCTTATGGTTAAGCGACTTTGGGCTTATTTCTGTGTAAAGTTGCTTGTTTGATTGAAACTGTTATTCACAGTATGTAAAAAATAATAGGTACATTTCAAATGAAATACAACAAGCTGATATAACCAGAAAAAGCACTAAGACTTGTTTTCATCAGGGTCCTCCATTTTCAATTCATCAGAACTTTTAAAGATGTACAAATATACAGTGCACTTTTATGAAAAAACAGGAAATCATCATATATACAGTTAAAAGGGGGGGGGGGGGGGGGGAGGACAAAACATGTAGGCCTACAGTGTGGAAAGGTAGGGCCAAGGGGGGCCAAGGGTGTAACTTTTTTTTATAGGGGCCAGTTTCGAATTGAGAGCACTTATTTGGTCTTGTTGTTTCTGTTGTTAAAATTTTTAAACAAATATTGTTATTAAAAATAGCAGATCTACAAGCTCACACAACCCAAGCTCAATCATCCATGTGACGCGTTGTGAGCTTGTAGATCTGCTATTTTTAATAACAATATTTGTTTAAACATTTTAACAACAGAAACAACAAGACCAAATAAGTGCTCTCAATTCGAAACTGGCCCCTATAAAAAAGTTACACCCCTACATTTCTAAATAATGTAGTTGCTTCTTCTGGGCTTGTTTTCATAGACCTGGGCTGCTTATTTCTCTCACACAATCTGGCAACACTGTAGTGTTGACATTCACACACAGCCAGCCGGCCGGGCTGTCCACCTCATCATCATTATTATTATTACATGAATTAAAAAGAACATTAATGTATTTATTCAGTCAAATGAAATAATTAAAGTAACGGAATAAGAACACCAACATGACGGAAGAACAGACCGTGGCCGCGGCGGTGGGCACGCCGCCGCAGGGCGACTTCAGCGCGGCGGCGGAGGCTTACTACAGCCGGGCGGTGGAGACGGTGCTGGATGTATGTGGTGTTGTTAGCATGTAGCATGCTAGCCTCGACGTTCACACTACTGTCTGTTGTTAGCATGTAGCATAGCATGCTATCCTGGGTGTATGTGGCACTGTGTGTCTGTTGTTAGCATGTAGCAATTGATTGATGAATTTAACAGATTGCAGAATTACAGTACATTTCAAGCACAACTCAATACAAAACTGTTGACAGTGCACGACACCATAAAGTATTAATTACATGATTGAATAGTTCATTAATATAACGAAGCACAGTAAAGTATACAGTTCAATACAAGGTCTGCTAATAGGATTTACTACCCAAGAAAAGCACTATGGCTTGTTTCCATTGCGGTCCTTTCTTTTGTACTCAATTCATTAATCGTGCTTTTGTTGTGATGGTGTGACATCTGTCCGTGTGAACTCTGTTTACTTTCATCTGCTACTGTGTGTGTGTGTGTGTGTGTGATTGATTGATTGAAGTATTTATTAACAGTTTGCAGAATTACAGTACATTTCAAGCACAACTCAATACAAAAACTGTTAACTGTGGGACGACACCATAAAGTCCACCGTTTTCAAGTCATAACATTTAGAGACGTACAAATAGACACTTCTATATAGTCAAAAACAGGAAATCCTCATAAAGGAGGTAAAAAAGGGGAACAAAAACATACAGTGAGGGGGGAAAAGGGGTGGGTGGGGGATTCGGATTTTACGGGGCCAGTTTCGAATTGCAGCTGTCTGTAGGTGCCCTTTGAGAGCGGTTTTGAAGAAGTCAATCTTAATGGCAGTTGGTAGGGCGTTCCACATTTTTGTGTGTGTATGTGCGTGTAAATGTAAACTACAGTGGATGTTGTCGGATCTGATGTGAGCATCTGTGACTGTGTGTGAGCAGCTTGTAGATCAGTCATCTGTGACTGTCTGAGCAGCTTGTAGATCTGTGACTGTCTGAGCAGCTTGTAGATCTGTGACTGTCTGAGCAGCTTGTAGATCTGTGACTGTCTGAGCAGCTTGTAGATCAGTCATCTGTGACTGTCTGAGCAGCTTGTAGATCTGTGACTGTCTGAGCAGCTTGTAGATCTGTGACTGTCTGAGCAGCTTGTAGATCTGTGACTGTCTGAGCAGCTTGTAGATCAGTCATCTGTGACTGTGTGTGAGCAGCTTGTAGATCAGTCATCTGTGACTGTCTGAGCAGCTTGTAGATCTGTGACTGTCTGAGCAGCTTGTAGATCTGTGACTGTCTGAGCAGCTTGTAGATCTGTGACTGTCCGTGAGCAGCTTGTAGATCAGTCAGATATACATTGATCATGTATTGATAACGTGTTCTTGGCTGTGAATGATGGTTGATCTGTATCAGTCTGTTTCAGCTGGTACTACAGTTAAACCATGTGATCTCTACTGTCAGAGCAGGGCTTCTCTTTTGCAATTCCGTTGTGCAATGCCTATTGACAAAAGCAGTGGTTTACATTTCAACCTTTTTCATATCAAAGTCCATTTGACCACCGTTTGATGACATATAGCCTCTCGGACCCAAAACTAAAGAATATGTTGTTGTCATTGGATAAGATTTTATCCATAATTTCATGCTGTATTGATGTTGGTACCATTAGGAGAGACAACGGGCAAATGTCGATCAAAATAACAATTATTCTACATTCTCTAATCGTGTAGACTTCTTGTAAAATAAGTATACTCTTGAGAGCGTAAAATGAAACCAAATAGACATAAGGGCTATAAGGGTCCATTTGGTTAGCAACTCATTTAGCTGGGGACCAACCTTCCACTCAACCAGTGGTCCCTGGACCAGCAGTTAGTCACACACCACCATGACACACCACCACAACCAGTGGTCCCTGGACCAGCAGTTAGTCACACACCACCATGACACACCACCACAACCAGTGGTCCCTGGACCAGCAGTTAGTCACACACCACCATGACACACCACCACAACCAGTGGTCCCTGGACCAGCAGTTAGTCACACACCACCATGACACACCACCACAACCAGTGGTCCCTGGACCAGCAGTTAGTCACACACCACCATGACACACCACCACAACCAGTGGTCCCTGGACCAGCAGTTAGTCACACACCACCACAACCAGTGGTCCCTGGACCAGCAGTTAGTCACACACCACCACAACTTTACTGTGATTGTTTCATTTTTCAACTTTATTGTCACATCACATCTTTACAGTGTAGAGTAGAGTGTGCTACTTTAAACAAGGTCAATAGTCACATGAGTATAGAGTGCAGAGAGAGCATTGTAGTGCCTCAAAGAAACTAATCTACCAAGTAAACAATGAACATAGCATGTATTAGACAGGTACATTTCTGGTGTTGACTTTTCTAGTTGCAGTCAGGTGCTAGAGACTCTTTTATGAGTCTCTATGTAGGATGTGTGGAGCGTTGTCCAGGGTGTTTTAGGGAAGGGAGGAGAGTCTGGGACGTGTGGAGCGTTGTCCAGGGTGTTTTAGAGGAGGGAGACGAGTCTGGGACGTGTGGAGTGTTGTCCAGGGTGTTTTAGAAAAGGGAGAAGAGTCTGGGACGTGTGGAGCGTTATCCAGGGTGTTTTAGAAAAGGGAGAAGAGTCTGGGACGTGTGGAGTGTTGTCCAGGGTGTTTTAGAGAAGGGAGAAGAGCCTGGGACGTGTGGAGCGTTGTCCAGGGTGTTTTAGAGAAGGGAGAAGAGTCTGGGACGTGTGGAGCGTTGTCCAGGGTGTTTTAGAGAAGGGAGAAGAGTCTGGGGCGTGTGGAGCGCTGTCCAGGGTGTTTTAGAGAAGGGAGAAGAGTCTGGGACGTGTGGAGCGTTGTCCAGGGTGTTTTAGAGAAGGGAGAAGAGTCTGGGACGTGTGGAGCGTTGTCCAGGGTGTTTTAGAGAAGGGAGAAGAGTCTGGGACGTGTGGAGTGTTGTCCAGGGTGTTTTAGATAAGGGAGAAGAGTCTGGGATGTGTGGAGCGTTGTCCAGGGTGTTTTAGAGAAGGGAGAAGAGTCTGGGACGCGTGGAGCGTTGTCCAGGGTGTTTTAGAGAAGGGAGAAGAGTCTGGGATGTGTGGAGCGTTGTCCAGGGTGTTTTAGAGAAGGGAGAAGAGTCTGGGACGCGTGGAGCGTTGTCCAGGGTGTTTTAGAGAAGGGAGAAGAGTCTGGGACGTGTGGAGCGTTGTCCAGGGTGTTTTAGAGAAGGGAGAAGAGTCTGGGACGCGTGGAGCGTTGTCCAGGGTGTTTTAGAGAAGGGAGAAGAGTCTGGGACGCGTGGAGTGTTGTCCAGGGTGTTTTAGAGAAGGGAGAAGAGTCTGGGACGTGTGGAGCGTTGTCCAGGGTGTTTTAGAGAAGGGAGAAGAGTCTGGGACGCGTGGAGCGTTGTCCAGGGTGTTTTGGGGACTTTGAATGACCAGAGATATATCCCTCCCCTCCCCCCTCAGGTTGTGTCGGCGCTGCCTGATGACATCAGACCAGGACCAGACGTGTACGGGTTGCCATGGGAACCGGTGATCGTGTCCAGCCTGGTCGGCCTGATCACATTAATGATGTTCAGCTGTCGCTGCTATAGCTCTGTAAGCACACACACACACACACACACACACACACACACACACACACACACACACACACACACACACACACACACACACACACACACACACACACACACACACACACACACACATTTCTGTTGTTTCTTGAATCAATACCTGCCATTTATGATGACATATCTAACTGTATTATGGTCTGTCTGTCTCTTCCTCTCTCTCTCTCTCTCTCTCTCTCTCTCTCTCTCCCTCTCTTCTCCCTCCCCCCCCTCTCTCTCTCTCTCTCCCTCCCCCCCACAGGTCAAGAGCAGGATGTATAGAAGTAAGTATCCATTAGCCGTTCATGACCTCAGTGACCTCACACAGTTTTAGTTCAATCATTACATCAAAGACACACCGTTTATTCCAGCTGCTTAGAAATATGACATATTTTCATTAGTAAATATAAGATAGGTAGGGCTGTGAAGGTAGCAGAGCTATAATAATAATAATAATGTCTCCTAGGTAAGGAGAGGCACATGGCTGTGAAGGTAGCAGAGCTGTAATAATAATAATAATAATAATGTCTCCTAGGTAAGGAGAGGCACATGGCTGTGAAGGTAGCAGAGCTGTAATAATAATAATAATAATAATGTCTCCTAGGTAAGGAGAGGCACATGGCTGTGAAGGTAGCAGAGCTGCTGAATGAGAAATGCAAAGTCCTGGAGACTCTGAGCAGGTGTCAACACGAGGTCAGTATCAACCTGCTGTTAGGACCCTCATCATCAGCTCAGTAACCTCCTGTTAGGACCCTCATCATCAGCTCAGTATCAACCTGCTGTTAGGTCCCTCATCATCAGCTCAGTAACCTGCTGTTAGGACCCTCATCATCAGCTCAGTAACCTGCTGTTAGGACCCTCATCATCAGCTCAGTAACCTGCTGTTAGGACCCTCATCATCAGCTCAGTAACCTGCTGTTAGGACCCTCATCATCAGCTCAGTAACCTGCTGTTAGGACCCTCATCATCAGCTCAGTAACCTGCTGTTAGGACCCTCATCATCAGCTCAGTAACCTGCTGTTAGGACCCCCATCATCAGCTCAGTAACCTGCTGTTAGGACCCTCATCATCAGCTCAGTAACCTGCTGTTAGGACCCTCATCGTCAGCTCAGTTACCTGCTGTTAGGACCCTCATCATCAGCTCAGTAACCTGCTGTTAGGACCCTCATCATCAGCTCAGTAACCTGCTGTTAGGACCCTCATCATCAGCTCAGTAACTTGCTGTTAGGACCCTCATCATCAGCTCAGTAACCTCCTGTTATGACCCTCATCAT